>NC_073744.1:126565791-126665791 GCF_029784135.1 Toxorhynchites rutilus septentrionalis
TCTTATATCTTTTTCTATCTATACCAAAAAAAAGTATCGCCGGATGTGTTGATAAGAGTAGAACTCGAGGAAGGAATTTAACGATTTAGGGCTGTTCTTATTTTATCATATTTCTTGTATAAATAATTTATTCCATGTAACGGACCCGTGGCCGAGTGGTTAGCGTCTCACATTATCATGCAGGGTGTTCGGGTTCGATTCCCGTTCTGGCCGAAGGATTTTTCGTCAAAGAAATTTCCTTCGACTTGCACTGTGGTCACGCGTATTCAAGAACTTGCCCCTCGGAATACATTCAAGGCGTGTTATTTGGTTGAGAAATCTCAAATAAGTAATAATAAATAACGCTAGTTAATGCAAATTAATGAGACGGCAAAAGTTCCACAGGGAACGTTAACGCCATTCAAGAAGGAGATGTAACGGAGAAACTTGTTATTTGCAAGTGGTTAAAAAATCTTGGGAGAATTTGCGAGAATTGTGTCTGAAAATAATGTTATATTATAATGATGAGTTTTGTTAAAAATACTAGGAATGTTATAGTGAAAGGTAAATTCAACGGGGTCGATTAGAAGATCAATCAATGAACAGTTCTGCGATTGGACCCATGGACTTGCTCATAGTAAGAAAACGTGGATGTTTGAAGGTATTGATAACAAAACACGCATTTTGGGCGGGACGTAGTTTGCCGGGTCAGCTGATTTCACCCACATATACACATACAAGAATGGAATGAATGGGAGATATTGCAATTTCGTTCGAATTCACTAACATATACGTGATACACGAAACAAATGCATCGTACGTTGTACGGGGAATGAGCAAGAAGAGAGGATTTTGGGCGATTTAACACGTTGAGCCCCGCGTAGGTTCTAGGGGCCGACGTTGAATTTTTTGGAAGGAAACGCTGACTGACTGGGACCGACAGTTGCAAAATTAGAAAATAAAAATATATATGGTTAGTTTTCGGATGTTTTACAAATTGTGAATGAACACTCTCTTGAGATGGAAGTTATGAATGTTAAATAACTTTTCTACTGTGTACTCTGTCGACGAATGGTAGCAATATCCGTTTAGGGAAGCATATCATTCTCTATCAGTTTACCAATTGCAGTTTAAAATTGTTCAAAGTTTAAATTATACTTTTTACTACTGTGCTACCAAGCACAAAATCGAGATTAATAAAATATGCATGTGTATGGAATTCAAATAGATGATGACTAACCTATTTCTCAGAAGTGATTGATTGTTTCCATGATAATCTATTGGTTGGGGATAAAGAAATGTCGTATATTGTCAATATATGGCAATACTTAAACATATCTTGTGTTGTACTTATCGCATCGGGTCATACTATATGGCTATTTAGAATTTAAAGACGACAATCTGTGCTACAAGTGTCGTTTTGACAGTGTTGTGATTGTCCATTTCAGTCTCAAGTTATAGCGCGTCAAAGATGGAGTCCACCAAGCAAGAAATTCGCCATATTTAACTTTTTACTACCTGCGAGGCAAAACTGTAACGAAAGCGGCCGAAAAAATTCGTGTAGGTTATGGACCCGATACTGTAACCATTCGCACAGCACAGCGTTGGTTTGATCGATTTCGTTTGGTGTAGTGGCTGTCGAAGATACAACCCGTACTGGTAGGCCAATCGTCATGGAAACCGATACAATAATTGAAATCATCCATTTGCAGCAGATTGGATTTCAAAAAAAGCTGGATGCATGGGTGCCACACGAGTTGACGCAAAAAATCTTTTAGACCGAATCAATGCCTGTGATGCACTGCAAGCCCGGATTGACGGCCAGGAAGGTTTTGCTGTGTGTTTGGTGGGATTGGAAGGGAATCATCCACTATGAGCTGCTCAACTATGGCCAGACCCTCAACTCGGTTCTCTACTGTGAGCAGCTTGACCGTTTGAAGCGAGCGATTGACCAGAAGCGGCCAGAAATGATCAATAGGAATGGTGTTGTTTTCCACCAGGACAACGCTCGACCTCACATATCTTTGATGACCCGCCAGAAGCTACGGGAGCTCGGATGGGATGTCCTATTGCACCCACCGTATAGTCCCGACCTGGCTCCAAGTGATTATCATCTCTTCCGTTCCATGCAAAACGCTCTTGGTGATACTAAGTCGGCCTCAAAAGGGGTTTGCGAAAACTGGCTGTCTGAGTTTTTTGCAAATAAGGAGGGGTGATTTTATAAGGGGGGATAATGAAGTTGCCTTCTAAATGGCAACAAGTTTGCGAACAAAACGGCGCATATTTGACTTAAATTGGATAATTTAGAGTATGTTAAATAAAGCGTCAAATTTCGATCAGAAATACGACATTTCTTTTTCCCCAACCCAGTGTATTTGCTTAAGAGTATGGCTCCGTTCATTTTTAGATAGAAAAAATAGGGTTAGAGTTAGTATAGGGTTCCACTCATTTTAATCAAGCCTATCCTAGCCGAGCAAATAGTTCTGGCCGATAAATAAACAACCTTCCCTGGGTTTGCGAAAACGATAAACATATTCATTTATATACCTGTTCCGCTGAATAACATTTCAGCACACCTTTCTCTGGGAGAACCCCATAAATATAAACAACTTTGCACATAATTATAATGTAACCCACACACAGCGCCACCGGGCGCCTAGCGGTAAGCCAAAACCACAACTTCTGAGCATTCCCACCCGTGCTGAGAGCCCTGGCGGAAAGCGGCAAAATTTGACGGCTCCGGCGCTTAACAGTGATGAACGATGCCCTGCAGAATAGCGTACTATCACTATAGTTGTTTTGCATTTCCCAACCATCGCCCGCCCGAAGGGCGCTTTTCCACTTTTATTCATCCGACTTCCGTTTCAATTTTTCATTCCAGACTGGACCGCCACCGAAAAACTACGAAGAAGCACAGCACCGCCGCCGGCAGGGTGAAAGGAAGCCGCTTAAGCCAGGAAGTGGAGCCATCGGAGGCGAAAATGCTGCGCCATCATCAACGTAATATTATTACCATAATCGTGATTTATTCGATCGCCAAATGGCTTGTGAAATTTGTGCAATAGAGGGCGCTTCGAGAAGTGGGCGAACGCTGGTGGCAAGCTGGTGGGAGTGGTGGTTACATCATTCGCCCTCCGCTGCTCCGACATTACATGGAGCACTGGAAATCCAATCATCGGCGGAGACCTTTGACTAATGATGAATGTAACGCAACGTAATTGCTGCAAAATTATGTATAAGCTCTGATAACAATGGCTGCAGAAATGTCACGGTCATTTGTAGCTCACTAATTGGAATGGCCAAAAATCTAAGCAATAATTAAAGCAACTCAAACAAAATTGAACTAATCGTTGCTCAGCTCAGAGCGGATAATAATGAATAATGCAACTGACTTCTACTGGGAACTATCGCAACTGATTAGATTAAGCAATCTCTCCTATTACAATGTATCGGCTGGAGGTGATTCTTCGGTGACACTGGATGTAGTCAACTGCTGTACAACTGAACCGAACTTCTCGAAGTACCTGGAGGCCCTACCCAACGATAGGGTAGGGTTGTTAGCATTTTTGTTCCTATTTTCCTTCGCCACTGTTTTCGGCAACTCGCTGGTCATTTTGGCGGTCATCCGAGAGAGGTATCTACACACAGCCACCAATTATTTCGTTACCAGTCTCGCGGTCGCCGACTGCCTCGTGGGTTTGGTTGTGATGCCATTCTCTGCGCTGTACGAGGTGCTACAGAACACATGGTTCTTCGGGGAAGATTGGTGCGATATATGGCGATCGCTGGATGTTCTCTTCAGCACCGCGTCCATACTGAACCTCTGCGTGATATCTCTGGATCGGTATTGGGCCATCACGGATCCGTTTTCCTACCCGATGAAGATGACCCGAAAGAAATCAGCCGCACTCATAGCAGCTGTATGGATTTGCTCAAGTGCTATCAGCTTCCCGGCAATTGTGTGGTGGCGAGCGGCCCGAGAAGGTGATATGCCACCGTACAAGTGTACATTCACGGAACATCTAGGTTATCTGGTGTTTTCCTCCACCATATCATTCTATCTTCCACTGCTGGTAATGGTGTTCACTTACTGTAGAATCTACAGAGCGGCAGCTATTCAGACGCGCTCACTGAAACTAGGCACCAAGCAGGTGTTGATGGCTTCCGGCGAGTTGCAACTAACGCTGCGGATACATCGAGGTGGCACCACAAGGGAACGACCCAACCATCATCAACATCAGCAGCACCACCAACAGCAACAGGACCATCAACAGCACACAGCTAATTCCACCCCGGAGGAACCCGATGATGAGCCCTTGTCCGCGCTGCAGAACAACGGTCTCGGTGGCCGCCATCGGGCCCATATGGGGAAGAATTTTTCCCTCTCCCGAAAGCTGGCGAAATTCGCCAAAGAAAAGAAAGCCGCCAAAACGCTGGGGATTGTGATGGGTGTGTTCATCGTGTGTTGGCTTCCATTTTTCGTGGTGAATCTGCTGTCCGGGTTCTGTATACAGTGTATAGCACACGAGGAAATCGTCTCCGCCGTGGTCACGTGGCTCGGATGGATCAACTCCAGTATGAACCCGGTGATCTACGCGTGCTGGAGCAGGGATTTTCGAAGGTGAGTCGATATTTGTCAAATTACGAAACATATTTTCAAACCACACCAATGGTTATGAATGTACATTCCAACGATTATTTTGTGATTGATAGGATGGGTAATGAATAGATAGACAAGGACAGACCTCATGGTTTGGCTCTAAAGGTCAACGGTTCCTGAGGCTCTGACCAGGAACCGATGTGTTATTGGAGGTCCGTCTGGCCCTCTAGTAGTATTAAGTATTAACTACGCAACTATCAGAAAGCATCTGAGCTCATTACGGCGTTGCAGTGACGAGGGGTGTTGTCCGGATCTCCGTTAGATTCTGGAGGTTTACATTCCTCTCCGATGTCCAACACCATCAGCTTGATTGCAGGTCGCCGTAGCATGCCGTTAGCTGTCCGCACTAGTTCCAAACGGACTCTTCCATCACGGGCGATAATGGTTCCCTCGGTCCGTCCTCTGATCCAATGATTACGGCCGGTGCTCAGGAGATATGACTGCAAATTGTTGCATTTTAAATCTGAGCGAGATGTCCAAAATGTTTTCTGTTAGAACCGGCCAAGATCAGGATCACGGCTACCTAAGATATCCCGGACTGCCTTGTGCCCTCAATGCTCTGGAGAGCTGAGAGCGGGCAGCATGGAACCGGATACACGACCAGACAACATGCTCGATGTCGTGGTAGCCATCGCCACAATCACATAGATTGCTTGCTGCGAGCCCAATGCGATAAAGATGCGCGTTTGGGGTGTGTTGGTGAACAATCATATAGCACCTTGAGTTTTGCACTGTATGGTTGTACCAGTCAGGTGATTGTTTTAGTAAATTAATATATCGAGCAACTCTGTGTGAATCAGACATGCGAGTGGTACGTTCGGGCACCAAACTGCGACTCAATATGCGCTCCATCACGCTACGTTCGTGGCACGTATGAGTAGTGTTGATAGCCTCTTGTTCGCTTACGAGCGCTATACGCTTCTCAATTTGCGCCTAACCTAACATGGTCTTCTAAACTTAGAAAGCAGGGAAATCGTGCAGACACTAGAGACGATGAACTTTCAAGTTTAAAGTCTCTATAGTATAAAAAGTAGAAGTTGAAGTTGTTGATTCGTGTTTTTTGCACTCCGAAAAGTGATTTCCTAACACGGATTACAAAAGCGGGTACGAATTCAACGCTTTAGCTCGGTTATTAAAGATTGCATTGAAGGGTATGCCTTCATATCTTCTGCTCACTGAGTTTCTACGCATACCATTTGATGATTAGGCAAAAAGTTGATAACCATTCCCTGCGATAACGCCTATTGATTAAACAATATGCGTTCGACGTACATGTCAAAATCGAAACTGAGTGCCTGAAGTTCATCAAATCCAGCAAATTCACGGTTCAAGAAGTACGTACACTTGAGAGATGCAAACTTCAGATGGAAATGTAAAATAAAATAATCGTTTGATAATTCTTCCGTTCACATATTTTGTCCTAGGCATCATACCAAACGTAAAAGGGCTGTCATTAAATTTATTTGTAACGAAGAACATGATCTATCACAATGCATGAATTGACCTTACATGGCATTTATTCAATCTCTTTACTCACAAAGCAAATCTATTGAATTCAATTGAATTCGGAAATTGTTGCATTCAATCAAAAATTCAATCAATACAAACAAATGATTGATAAGCTAAGATAGTCCCACGTCAACATTATATATATTATATAACCCACCCATTTTTTTCAGTTAACAGACACACGGCCACATGCGATCATAGGTTTGTTCTATCACCATTATAAATCCACATATCTAATGCTCAAATCATTAGAACCACTTAATCCACGTGTAATGCAAAAATACACAAGTGCTCTCCACCAGGAGGCTAGTAAACCAATTGATCTGTATCATTCCAACGAGTTCCACTTTGAAGTTGAAGTTGAGCACAAAAATCAAAACACATACAAAATACGACACACTACCCATAGCGATGTTGACTGCTCGATAGTAAGCGCGAGATTGGTTAATATAAATTGAAAATATTCTGATTTAACACGTTGAACCCCGAATAACTAAAATTTCAGTTCATTCTATTACATATAATAAATTATTTTTCTAATTGGAGTATTGAATGAGATAAATTTACGGGTTTCTGAACAGTTTCAATCAGTGTTGCCACATTTTAATCTGTACCAGAGTGATTAAAAATCTTTCTCATCTGTACTTTTTTTCCAAAAATCTGTACCTTCGAAAATATTTGTTTATTTATTTAACACTTATTTATTTAACATCGTCTTCGATTACACGCACAGACTGAACTTTGAAACTAAGTATTCTTAATCCTATTTTTAAAATTTTGTTTCCTTAAATTAAAGTCGAATTCATCACATACGGCAATGAACTGTCGAATACACGAGTCAAGAAGGTTATTGTTGTCAACAAGCAAACCAATCCTAGTTACCATGTATTACTAAGTACTAGAATAAAATCAGATTGAATTATACCGTCAACCGAACAAGTCGTCTTTCATCTGTACTCTGTAATCAAGACAGGTTATGGGCCCAGATAACCCGTAACCCGGAGACGAACATTGTTGATCAAAAAAAATGCAAGCGGAAACTTAAAAAATATATTTTTTCGATGGGAAGAATTTCCCGAATTGGAGTTTTCGTATGGAGACATTACTGGAGGAGAAGCAGTTGATTGATTGCATCCGGAGAGAAGCGGACGAAATTGCGGAGCTCCGGGAGGCCGACACGGATTCGGAGCAGGTAAAGGCTCAAAAGGGAACCAAATTGGCGGAGCGGAAATTGCAAGAAGCAAGATGCAAGTCGTTGTTGGTGGAAAAGATCGCGGATTCACAGCTGGAGTACATCAAGGGTAAATCCACTCCGAAGGCGATCTGGACAACGTTGCAGAATCTTTTTGCGAAGAAGGGGATTTCCGGCCAATTCTATCTTCTCAAGCAGCTGGCTGTGATGAAGTACGTTGAAACGGATCCGATGGAGGAGCACTTGCTACGATTCGAACGGATTATCAGGGAGTTGGCCACCGCGGATATAGTCATGCCCGATCGGCTGGTCGTATTCAATTTGCTGCAAACCATGCCAAGGACATTTCAACAGTTGGTGACGGTGCTAGAAACTCTTCCGCCGGAGCAATGCACTCTGGATTTCGTCAAGGCCAGACTACTGAGCGAAAGTGTCAAGCGGAAGAACAACGGGGAGCCGGACGTAACGCTGGACAGCGAGTCGGCCTTCTACGGAGAGCGGTTCAAGATCAAGTGTTTCTCTTGCGGAAAAGTGGGTCATAAAAAGTCAAACTGTCCCACGACAAAGGAAACGAATCATCGAAGGACCGGAAAACCAAAGAAAAAGGAAAAGGCCAATTTTGCTGGTTCTGAAGTGGCGTTCGTATCAGAATCAGGAAGTGCTGCGAAGAAAGAAGGCGGGAATTCGAACCAGTTTAAGTGGATTCTCGATTCAGGTGCATCGGAACACATGGTTCAGACTAATAACTGTCTACGAAACATTGTGAAGCTTGAGGAGCCTGTACCAATCGTTGTCGCTTCTGGGAAAGTAGTGTACAGTCATCACTCTGGAACGATCGAGACGGTGTCGATCGTGGGCGAACGTCGAATTAACAGCGTGGTGAACGATGTCCTTTATGTACCGGAAATACAGTACAATTTGTTTTCCATTCGGCGCGCGAGCAAGCTTGGAATGCGTGTAACGTTTGGAAACAATATTGTGGAGATCAAACGAAGCAACGAGGTGGTTGCTACTGGGAAACTTACTGGAAAGCTGTATCTGTTAAATGCAATCTTCAAAAATGGACCAGAAGAGGCGTTGGCAGTTCTATCGGTGAACGAGTATGAGCTGTGGCATCGGAGATTCGGTCACATTGGCAAGAGTGGCCTGAAGATGTTGGTTCGGAACAACATGGTCAACGGAATGGTTCTCAAGAAGGACGCATTTAAGGACACCGAATTATGCGAACCTTGTGTGCTAGGAAAGCATGAGAGACAACCATTTGGAGACGTTCCGATTCCAAGATCCAACAGACCATTGGAGCTGGTGCACAGCGACGTTAGCGGACCTTTCACCCCGGCGGCCTGGAATGGTAAAAGATTCTTTGTTACATTCACCGATGATTTTACCCATTTCAGTGCCGTATACATCCAAGCGTCGAAGGATGAGGTACTGGAAGCTTTCAAATAAAGGGTGTGTCACATCAAATTGCATCACAGAAAAAACGCTGTAGAAATTCGCCCAGTAGACCGATCCTTTTGAAAATTTTAGACAGTAAAATAAAAACGATTAAACAACTTTTGGCATTTTCTTTTTATTCATACTTCGAGCCCAAGCCCGTATGCTCGCACCTTCCTCTTTACCCCGTCCATAAGGTTCTGTACAACGTCAGGTTGTAGTTTTTTTTGAACAGAAAACCATTTTCTCTTGAAATCCGCTTCCGATTTGACAACTTTTGGGTTCTTCCGGAGGGCCTGCTTCATAATCGCCCAATATTTCTCTATTGGGCGAAGCTCCGGCGCGTTGGGCGGGTTCATTTCCTTTGGCACGAATGTGACCCCGTTGGCTTCGTACCACTCCAACACGTCTTTTGAATAGTGGCACGAAGCGAGATCTGGCCAGAAGACGGTCGGGCCCTCGTGCTGCTTCAATAGTGGTAGTAAGCGCTTCTGTAGGCACTCCTTAAGGTAAACCTGCCCGTTTACCGTGCCGGTCATCACGAAGGGGGCGCTCCGCTTTCAGCTCGATTGCTTGCCACACCATGTACTTTTTGGCAAACTTGGATAGTTTCTGCTTGCGAATCTCGTCCGGAACGCTGAATTTGTCCTCTGCGGAGAAGAACAACAGGCCCGGCAGCTGACGAAAGTCCGCTTTGACGTATGTTTCGTCGTCCATTACCAGGCAATGCGGCTTCGTCAGCATTTCGGTGTACAGCTTCCGGGCTCGCGTCTTCCCCACCATGTTTTGCCTTTCGTCGCGGTTAGGAGCCTTCTGAACCTTGTATGTACGCAGGCCCTCCCGCTGCTTGGTCCGCTGGACGAATGAACTTGACAAATTCAGCTTATTGGCGACATCCCGGACCGAACTTCTCGGATCACGTCTAAACTGCTTAACTACGCGCTTGTGATCTTTTTCATTGACGGAGCATCCATTTCTGCCGTTCTTCACCTTCCGGTCGATGGTTAGGTTCTCGAAGTATCGTTTTAGTACTCTGCTGACCGTGGATTGGACGATTCCCAGCATCTTACCGATGTCCCGATGTGACAACTCCGGATTCTCGAAATGAGTGCACAGGATTAATTCACGACGCTCTTTTTCGTTCGACGACATTTTTCCAAATTTACGAAAAATTGACAGTGAAGCATGGCCAACGTATCTGATTATAAGCGAAAGCTGAAGATATAATTCCTTAAAATTAAATTTCTACAGCGTTTTTTCCGTGATGCAATTTGATGTGACACACCCTTTACTATTCAAGCATGGCTGAGGGACACTTAAATAGGAAGATCGGTCGCCTCAGGTGCGATAACGGCGGAGAGTATGTGAATAGCGAATTCGGGCAGTACTGTAGAGATCACGGGGTGCTGATGGAGAATACCATTCCATATACGCCACAGCAGAATGGCGTGAGCGAACGCCTTAATAGGACGATTCTGGACAAAACAAGGGCGATGGTGGAGGATTCGAATATGCCGAAGAAGCTCTGGTGCGAGGTGGTTCAATCAGCGGTGTACATCATCAATCGGAGTCCCACGGTGGCGTTAGACAAGAAGACACCGTATGAGATGTGGTTCGGACACAAACCGGATGTGTCAAAACTTCGGATCTGGGGTAGCAAGGCCTATAGTTTCATTCCCAAGGAGATGCGATCCAAGTTGGATGCACGTAGCCAGGTATGTTACTTCGTAGGCTACGGGGTAAACGGTTATCGGCTGTGGGATGGTCACAAGAAGAAGGTTTATCTTGCACGGGGCGTCGTCGTGAATGAGATGAAGTATTCGGCCACTAGCGATAAAGTGGAGCAAAGTAACCAAGAAGAGGAGCAATTTTGGACTCCACCAGAACCACAGATGGAGGAATCAAATGAACCGGTAATCGAGCCGATAATTCCAGCTGAACCAGAGATCGAAGAGCAAATCGGTGAACCGATAGGCGATCCTGAAGATAACAGTGATGGGTTCGTTTCGCTGGACGATGAAGAAAAAGTCGAACCTAGAAGAAGCACACGTGTACGTAGGCCTCCGACCAGGCTGAACTACCATTCTTGTCTGGCGTACGCGTTGAATGCAGAAAACTATGTGCAGGACTTGCCAGATAATGTTGAAAAAATGAAGTCAAGGGACGACTGGCCACAGTGGCGCAAAGCCATCGAGGACGAGTTGAATTCGCTAGCTGAGAACAACACCTGGGAACTCGAAGATCTACCGGTAGGAAGAAAGCCTGTGGATTGTAAATGTGTCTTCAAGTTGAAGCAAAAACCAGATGGAACTATCGACAAATATAAAGCAAGATTAGTTGCCAAGGGTTTCACGCAGCGGTACGGATATGATTATACCGAGACCTACGCGCCTGTGGTGAAAATGACCACGGTTCGTATGATGCTGGGATTGGCGAACCAGGAGAATTTGCTGATGTCCGAACGGCATATTTGAATGGCAATCTATCGGAAGAGATCTTCATGCGCCAGCCTCGAGGATTTGAGGAGGGGAATAAGGTATGCAAGTTGAACAAATCCATCTACGGTTTGAAGCAAGCTTCGAAGGCATGGAACGACCGATTCCACGAGTTTGTGTCCCGGATGAAGTTCAAAAGGTGTGAAAGCGACAGTTGTCTATACTACCGTGAGAAAAATGGCGAGAAGTTTTTCCTGTTGTTATATGTGGACGACATCCTCGTAATTTCCCGGAGTCATTCTGTGATCGGTGTTATCAAGAAGCTACTGAAGTCGGAGTTTTCAATGCAAGACATGGGTGAAGCTGAAGTCTTCTTGGGCTTTAAAATTGAACGAGATATACTGTGGGGACGTATGCGGTTAAGCCAAGAACATTACACTAGATCGGTTCTAAAGCGTTTCGGAATGGAACAGTGCAAACCAGTATCAACTCCCATGGAAGCTGGACTTCAACTTCTGAAGAGCGAAGCCGAGGAGAAGCTGAACAAGCCATACCGAGAGCTGATAGGATTCTTCTTCTTCAATGGCACTAACGTTCCTAGAGGAACTTCGCCGTCTCAACGTAGTATTACTTGCGTCATTTTTATTAGTACTTAGTTGAGATTTCTATGCCAAATAATACGCCTTGAATGCATTCTGAGTGGCAAGCTCTAGAATACGCGTGATCACAGTGCAAGTCGGAGGAAATTTCTTTGACGAAAAATTCCCCCGACCAGAACGGGAATAGAACCCGAACACCCGGCATGTTAGTTATGACGCTAACCACTCGGCCACGGGAGCACAGAGCTGATAGGATGCCTAACGTATTTAATGGTCACGTCTCGTCCGGATATCAGTACAGCGGTGAACTATTACAGCCAGTTCCAGAGTAATCCGTCTGAAGAGCATTGGGTGCACGCCAAAAGGATGCTACGTTATCTACGTGGGACAGCAGACCATGGATTAGTCTATGAGAGGTCATCGGTTCCCATTCGTCAGGTGGTTGGTTTCGCGGATTCAAACTGGGCTACTGATGTGAATGATAGGCGTTCAGTTTCGGGAATCTTGTTCAAGCTGTATGGAGCTACGATTTGCTGGAGCACCAGAAAGCAAAGTACCGTATCGTTGTCATCGACCGAAGCTGAATGTTCTGCTCTAGCTGACGCTGCTTGTGAAGCCATTTGGATTCAAAAGGTCCTGAATGAGTTGGGATTGCTAGAAGCAAAGCCGACATTAGTCTATGAAGATAACCAGTCGACAATTGCGATTATGAAGTCAACTGGACCTTCAAAACGACAGAAGCACACTGATGTCAAGATCAAATATGTATGTTAGTGTGTGGCCAAGAAGAAGCTAGAAATTTGCTATATTTCAACAAGCGAGCAACGAGCTGATCTGCTAACGAAAGGTTTGTCAGCGATACCGTTCCGAAAGTTTTTTTGTAATATCGAAATCTTTCCACAAACTCAGAGCAACAATTAGTTTAAGGAGGGGTGTCAACAAGCAAACCAATCGTAGTTACCATGTATTACTAAGTACTAGAATAAAATCAGATAGAATTATACCGTCAACCAAACAAGTCGTCTTTCCTCTGTACTCTGTCATCAAGACAATTGTAGCCGTAGTTAGTACTATGACACGGGACTGCTAACAAAATTGAGTTCCAAAAACGACGAGGGGGAGTGTTCAGCGAAATCTGTGCGAGAAGTTCAGGACAGTCAATACATCCTTGAATTATGTCAAAAATGAACATTCGCTGCATTGTAGTGCGCCTGGAACTTAATGATTCCAATCCTAATAGCTTACATCGGTTATAGAGAAAAAACTTATTTATTAGCATGAAAAATACTCATTTATTTATTACAAATACTACATATACATTTCTACATTTACATTTCTACATTTACATTTCTACATTTACATTTCTACATTTAAAATTTCTCTGACGAAAAATCCCCCGGCCAGAACGGGATTCGAACCCGAACACCCGGCATGATAGTGTAAGACACTAACCGCTCAGTCACGGGCGCACTATCGTAGTTTATTCTTGTTCCGATTATATTCAGAAAAAAACCGCTCGACAGTTGCCGAGAAGTGAGTCATAGTGAGAACGTTACAAACAAGACATTGATGCGCCGAAATGCGAGCGAACCATCAATCCTTTCAGACATCCAATTTTTATCTAACAACCCTGCACATGCTCGTTATCTGAAACTGTGATTTCCTTACGGAGTATTTTATCTTCAGGAAACGGAAAAAAGTCTCCTCATAATGTATATTCCCATTGTGGAATCCTTGAAACACTTTTAACACAACGTTTATGCTTATCAAATTGGAAAAGTTTCTGGGATTTAACATTGCCGAAGCCATGAGCGTCGGATCATCAAAATTGAATCTATTTCTCATTTGCTTGATCAGCTCCACGAAAAAAAAACTACGACAAATATTCTTTGGGATGATCTGCATTTCGCTGTCCATTGTTCTGATAATTTATTCTGCTGTTATTCCTACCTAAAATTCTTGTCGCTTTTCAAATGATCTTCATGTTTAATAGCATTGGACATTGCAACAACGTAAGATTTCTCGCAAATATTAGTGAAAATGATCAAATAAAAATCATTCAGCTCTTCATGTAGCATCGTGAATGCAGGTTTTTATGCCTGGAACAAACGATTCAATCTGTTGATCTTGGACAAAACATACGTGGCACCAGATAAATCTGTACGTGTAGCAACACTGGTTACAATATCTCTTCCAAGTTTAACGTCAATTTTCCGTTCGTGCCTCTAGGCTCAGACCCTGCTACTTTTTGGTTCATTATTTATTCGATCAACACACCATTCAAATCATTTATGTGTTGGGAAAACAGGTTTTAATATCGTGTGCGCTGGAAATTCACCGAAATTCACTTCTTCAGAAGACATTCTTGGCAAATATTCTAATTTAACGAACAGTATTTAACGATATGCATTCCACCCTGAATGTTTCTCAAAATACTGTGTCATTCTGCTAGAAATAAATCGCGTAATTCACAGAGACCATCATCGAAGCTCCGTGTCCTCGATAGAGACCTTCTAAATCAAAATAAAGGGTGTGTCACATCAAATTGCATCACGGAAAAAACGCTGTAGAAATTTAATTTTTAGGAATTACATCTTCAGCTTTCGCTTATAATCAGATAAGAGTGTATAGGTCACGTTGGCCATGCTTCACTGTCAATTTTTCGTAAATTTGGAAAAATGTCGTCGAACGAAAAAGAGCGTCGTGAATTAATCCTGCACACTCATTTCGAGAATCCGGAGTTGTCACATCGGGACATCGGTACGATGCTGGGAATCGTCCAATCCACGGTCAGCAGAGTACTAAAACGATACTTCGAGAACCTAACCATCGACCGGAAGGTGAAGAACGGCAAAAATGGTTGCTCCGTCAGTGAAAAGGTCACTAGCGCGTAGTTAAGCAGTTTAGACGTGATCCGAGAAGTTCGGTCCGGGATGTCGCCAATAAGCTGAATTTGTCAAGTTCATTCGTCCAGCGGACCAAGCAGCGGGAGGGCCTGCGTACATACAAGGTTCAGAAGGCTCCTAACCGCGACGAAAGGCAAAACATGGTGGGGAAGACGCGAGCCCGGAAGCTGTACACCGAAATGCTGACGAAGCCGCATTGCCTGGTAATGGACGACGAAACCTACGTCAAAGCGGACTTTCGTCAGCTGTCGGGCCTGTTGTTCTTCTCCGCAGAGGATAAATTCAGCGTTCCGGAGGAGATTCGCAAGCAGAAACTATCCAAGTTTGCCAAAAAGTACATGGTGTGGCAAGCAATCGAGCTGAAAGCGGAGCGCCCCCTTCGTGATGACCGGCACGGTAAACGGGCAGGTTTACCTTAAGGAGTGCCTACAGAAGCGCTTTCTACCACTATTGAAGCAGCACGAGGGCCCGACCATCTTCTGGCCGGATCTCGCTTCGTGCCACTATTCAAAGGACGTGTTGGAGTGGTACGAAGCCAACGGGGTCACCTTCGTGCCAAAGGAAATGAACCCGCCCAACGCGCCGGAGCTTCGCCCAATAGAGAAATATTGGGCGATTATGAAGCAGGGCCTCCGGAAGAACCCAAAAGTTAATCGGAGGCGGACTTCAAGAGAAAATGGATATCTGTTCAAAAAAAACTACAACCTGACGTTGTACAGAACCTTATGGACGGGGTAAAGAGGAAGGTGCGAGCATACGGGCTTGGGCTCGAAGTATGAATAAAAAGAAAATGCCAAAAGTTGTTTAATAGTTTTTATTTTACTGTCTAAAATTTTCAAAAGGATCGGTCTACTGGGCGAATTTCTACAGCGTTTTTTCCGTGATGCAATTTGATGTGACACACCCTTTATGCAAAAAACGCTCATATTTTCAATAATATTCATGAAACTTGAGACCGACATGTCAGCTAACCCGAGAAATATTGAAAACTATAGGATTTTTGTAAGTTAGTGCTCCCGTGGTCGAGTGGTTAGCATCACACATTACCATATCGGGGGTTCGAATTCGGTTCCCATTCTAGCGGGGGGATTCTTCGCCAAAGAACTGTCTTCCTATTTGAACTGTTATCACGCGTATTCTAGAGCATGCCACTCTGAATACATCCAAGATATGTTATTTGGCTTTTTTCTATCAACTAAGCACTACTAACAGAAATGACGCAAGTAATACCTACGATAAGACGGCAAAAGTTCCACTCTTTGTGAACGCTTTTTTTCGAAACATTTTTTTACTTAGTTTTCACCTTTCACAACTATTCATTTATGGCAATCCAATTGATTAATTTTTCAGCGAAAAAGCCGATATTCGATTATGACTGTATTTTTTCAGGTGAAAAACATTATCGTGGCATTGCCAGAGTAGATACCTTTCGCCGAACTCTTTTTTATTTTCTTCTCCATTTACCCGTATTATGCTTCATTCAACCTGCCCTTATTATGAATGCTCAAGCAGCACCTTCATAACACTGATGAGTAAGATTAATCTAATCATCTGAGCTTCATTCGAACTCCGGCAATCCATCATTCGTTTCATTCGTGCCAAGGCAAGTGAGGCGAGTAAAAATATATAACCCTGATAAGAATAATGATACAGGAGCAAGCGTTCACTTCATCCTACAAACAATCGAGAAGCTTGAACCAAATCAAACATCATCTATCAAGAGATGGTTTTTCCCGAAAAGAGGACAAACAGTACACAAATTCCAAAACAAGCACCGACAAACAATATGCTATTGATAAACAGGAGCCATGTGCTCATTTTCATCGGACTTGTAGTTCCCTCTGGCATTTTCTATATGTTCGCACGTTTTGGCACTGCTTGCGTTGCCCCGGGTTTGGGTATCCACGGGTTCCACTAGCTGGTGACCACATTTGCGTCGAAGTCACGTTGGAATGCTGCGAAGCCGTCTAGAATGTGTGATTTTCCTACTCCAATTGCTACACAAAGCTCCCCGCAAAGTGTGAGCGGAAATCCTTCTTCCAAAAGCCGTGGTGCTTCCTCCCCCTTCGACATCTTTCGATCGAAGTGGCGGTCGGAAATAATTGCGTTGATATTCCCACCCGACACGTCTCACTCCCCCTGCTCCATATATCCTTTAGGAAATTGAACAAAACCGGACGATGACGTATAGCCTCTCGAAAAGGCGTGATCTCATCGGGTGGAATGCTAAATGACTTTCCCGTCAAACTTTGGCAGAGTATATACGCAAGCGGGAGAAATAAAAAGAATAAGCCTCCCGAGCACGAGACGGAATAAAAAACCCTCCAAGGATCAAGGGAAAGTAAACTTTCGGAAGACATTTTGACTCGCCTTTTGTTGGTGTCGTCACGCTCTAGTAAAGGATGGATTTTCTCAGTTTCCTCGTGGCAACTCCAGTGGTTATTCGTTTGTCTCATCAGGTTCGATGTGACTCATTGTTGAAGCCACAAAATCCTTCGTCTGCATGATACAGTGTTTTTTTAGAACCGTTATTGTGCGGTATTGTCGTGTTAACTTTGGTGGAATTTCTTTAAGCGTGATTTTAGCACATTCGATTTAAAAGAAAACTTCCACAGCTTTCGAATGAAAATATTGGGTTGTCCGAAAGGTTCATCAGGAAACATCAACATCAAAAGCCTACATATTCATTCAATTATATGTGCACCATTCTGTTACACAATCTTTGTTACACGGCGCAATTTGAAATTTTCATCCTCCTGTAACTTGTTTGGTTTCTCATCGAAAAATTATAGGAGGTTGTGTTCTAACTTCGGATATTATTTTAGAATGCTGCGAAATTTTAGAAATAAAAGAGAAATTTGATGTTTCATTCCTTTACGTTGACTTTACGGTGACGAGTTGTTGTATGTGTAGCGCACTAAACTCATAACATTCCAGCACAACTTTCAAGATGGTCTAGTTTGATTATTCCCCAAATATCTGGCGCACAACCTTAACCTTAACCTGCTTCGCCGTAATATTAGTGCGAAGCATTGATGCAATATCAAAGGCACCAACGAGGGCCTTATCTGCCCATGTTTGTATAGGAGACGTAAACGACAAAATGAGCAAAATCGACTTTTTCGCTGTTTCGCATTCTACACAATGTAATACGTTTGCTCAACATGCAAACAAACATTTTTTGTTCGAAAACATTTGAGCAATTTTGAAAAAACCTTTCCGAAAAATCACTATTTGTCCGCATAACAGACGTTGTTTCATACAGCTTTCATACATCGTTCGAAAATCAACAATTTTCAGTATGATGTGCTATAAGATAAATCTACATTTGAATCACATTCTTTGTAGAGTCCAAGCATGTCTGTCACGATAGTGTCTTATTGGTTAGTGTTTCCTAATAAATGAATATAAGACGCCATTGAAACGCTGCTCATATAATTACTATTTTCTGTACACGATGAACAAAGAGAAGCAATTGTGTTTTTAATGTTTTTTTTTATCCCATTTATTTATTTAAGGCTCATTAGCATTTTAGCTGTAACAGAGCCGAATTTTAATCGTGTACATGTCACATGGTTATCATATCTATAATTAGCACATCACACAGTTGCCATTCACCAGTATTCCTTCTATACCATTACATATGGTACATTCACACAGTAGCCATTTAGGCGTAAGGGTATTCTTTCTGTTCTTCCATTATCCAGTTGGACCACCGGACAGCGGAGACAGTTGTTTGATCATTGTTGAGTTATTTATAGAACAGTAGCCCGATGTGTCTGGCAGAGCAGAGCAGTTGTATGGATGAATCGATCTTATTTCGACCATGGATCGATCTCCATCGCTGATGATTGTTGCGTGGACGTAGCTATTCTGTAACAACACAAAGATGGTCAATGAGGGCCCTGAGTTTTGAACTCACGATCGATCGCTTACTAAGCGAACGCGCAACCAATGTGGCTACGGAGACCCCCTTGTTTTTAATGTTAAAATTACCTAAATTTCTGCATTTGAATCTCTAAGTAGATAATGAAACAATCAAATCAGTAGTAAAATTGAAATAATATTGGTTCTTAGTATTATAACTCCTCGGATTCGACATCGGATTATTCCACATACTCAGCATTTACTCATACCGTTGGATTAAGTCACTCCACCATCTTTATGCGATTGATCGTGATATCGGTAAGTCATGTTGTTAAAATTACCGACATTGCAGATTGCCTTTTCAAATTCAGTTAATTGAAGAAACACGAACCTGCTGTTCTTGTCATATCCCAGAGTATTCTTCAGGAAAAAAGTACTATCATAGACTCGCAACAAATCAAGAGCACCTTTTCCAGACATTTCACTAAATTTCCTCCAAACCTTTTTGATTTTATCCGATAACGACTGAAACTACCGACGAAGACGTTTTGACTATTATCGGAATTGTAAATACTAACTCTACAAACAGAGCAACCTGGTGATTACGTCTAGCTATGCGGACATATGTTCATTGAAACGGTTGATTGTCCGCATAATTAGACGCAAGCGTTTTCCAAATGAAAAAATATGTTATAATCCGCAAAATCACCTAGGCCCTCTTTTTGCCGATAATATCCTTCAACTGGACAGATCATTTCATCGAAAATTTCCATGGTTATGCTTGTAGGCCAAAAAACACCAAAAATGCGTTTTCCCAACACTAATGGTGTTGTCGATTACGTCTCCCATGCAATCATGGGCAGTTATGATGATGGAAAACAAGCGATGTTCACTGCTTTGAATATAGAAAAAGACTGAATATTTACCTCAGCAGAGATCCATTATTTATAGCCTAGCGCAAATATTCCCCCCTCCTTGTTTATATTAACGCTGTTGCAAATAATCGCGACAGGACTAATGCACACCGGAGTAAATTCAAATAGGGTTTTGGCGTAGCGAAAATGTGCTATCAATAACCCGGTCAACACGAAGGAAGGCGAAGGCAGCGGGTGGCGCACTGTCCATAACCAGACGGAAAAACGGAAGAATAGAGAAAAGAAGAAAGTGGTACAGGAGAAGAAAACCTAGGCCTCGAAGCGAGCGAAATCCCTAATCGTTGAGGTGAAAGGTGGAGTGACTTACGCATCACTCCTACGGAAAGTGCGAGACGATCCGGAGCTGAAAGAACTGGGAGCGAATGTGGTGAAAACCAGGCGCAGTAAGGAGATATGCTCTTCGAGCTTAAGCAGGATTCGGCGATCGAGAGTTCAGCTTTCAAGGAACTTGTCGAGAAGTCGCTCGGCGAGGAAGCGAACGTGAGAGCCCTACCTCAGGAATGGTCGAGTGCAGGTATCTGGACGAAATCACTACAGACGAGGAGTTGAGGCGTAAATTACTGGCACAGTGTAAGCTGGACGATATCTCGATGACGATCCGCATGAGGAAGGCGTATGGTGACACGCAGGCTACATCGATACGGCTCTCGACGGTAGCAGCCAACAAAATGGTACGAACAATCAAAATAAAAGTCGGTTGGTCACACTGTGCCCGATGAAGATTGCACCTCGAGTGACCAAGCGGATGGAGGGATGCTTTAAATACATGGGCTTTGGGCATCAATCTAGAAACTGCACAGACCCCGACAGGTCTGTAAACACAGACCCCGACAGGACTCCTGAAAAAAAATATGTTTTGCTCGTAACATTTTTGTGTGTAAATTCTAACGTTTGACATGTTTTTGATATGTTTCCAAATAGAGAAAAATTAGCATAGCATGTAAGTTGCGATAATTTATACATAAAAATGTTATTAATAGTATTTTTTCAAAGAAAAAAATTAAAAAGTTGTTGTTCGGAAAACTTTTTCCATGTAAATGTGCCCATCGTCCGATGTATGGAAAACTTGTTGGAAATTCTAAGGGCTATTTATATCTATTTTTTCAGAATTTTAAAAGTATATTTTCGAGAAAAATGAATATTAATTTTCAAAATACTTTTATTCAATGAAATTTTTTTCCAAAAAATTCTTTGATAATTTTTAATGAAAATCTAAGTCATTTCCTACATTTCATTCTCTGACCATCTTTTTGTAGATGTTATAGTTTTTAAATTAAAATTTTTCTAAAAAAAGTTGAAAAAACTCAAAATCTTAAAAAAAACCTACAAAAAAAATATCAGACCTACAAAATTTTAGTCAAAGAATGTAATGTAGGAAATTATTTTGGTTTTCATTAAAATTAACACAAAAATTTTTGGAAAAAAAATTCATTGAAAATTAAAATTCATTTTTCTCAAAAACATTTGCTTCCAAACAATGAAGGAAATAGATATAAATAACCCTTAAAATTTCCAACAAGTTTTCCATACATCGGACGATGGGCACATTTACATGGAAAAAGTTTTTCATGTTTTTCTTCGAAAAAACACTATTAATGTTCAATTCGTGACATTTTTTGTATATATTATTATTTAAAATGCTCTGTCAACTTTTCTCTATTTAGAAACATGTCAAAAGTGAGAATTTACACACGAAAATGTTAGGAGCAAAACATTATTTTTTTTCATGAGTCTTCATACAAAAATGACATATATTCCAAAAACTATAAAAGATAGAAAGTTGATATCTTCGACAAAAGTTTATATTTTAACAGATCTAAAACTTTGTCGAATACACTATATCGCTATCTTGACTTTAAATAAAATTAGGATAAGTTATATTTTTTTCAAAGAAAACATGAAAAAGTTGTTGTTCGAAAAACTTTTTCCCAGTAAAAGTGCCCATATTCCGATGTATGCACGACTTGTTGGAAATTGTAAGGGCTATTCATATATATATTTTTGGGAATTTTAAAAAAATACGCTTTTGAGAAAAATTAATTTTAAATTTTAAAATACCTTTTTCTGTCAGCGAAGTTTTTTCGAAATTTGTTTTGGTAATTTTTTGTGAAAATTTAAATAATTTCCTACATGAATTTTGTAGGTATCATAGTTTTTAAGTTATAAAATTTTGTAAAAAATTAAGAAAATTAAGAAAAAAAATTTGGCTTTTTCCAAAAAGTAGTCTAGTTGTTTTTTCGAATATTTCAAGTATGCAAAGCTGCTTAAATTACCCATGTCTTTACACCCACAACGTTTCACTACTACCTGAAATGGTGCTGCCAACTCCTAATACGAGTTGGCATGAAATTCGTCTATGGAGGATTATGGGAACTCAACAGAAAGTGATATGGTGGTGGTTACTCGGTCTGAGCGACTCAAAGTTGTTGACTTTACCTTCCTGGAGAGCCCGGACACAGCTCGCTGAGTTAGAGATGATAGCAATCAGAACGGATAGGTTTAGAATGGGTTTTTTTTTTTTTTTTTTTTAAAGAGGTGAGGAACGCTCTACCAGCCTTACCTGGGAAGGGTTAACCCAGACGTCGAGTGGGGATCGCACCCACAAAAACTAAGCCCTCTACTCGTTGCCTTATTCCCCCTGGGACCACATCTAGGCGACTACTTCAGGGGGCGGCTGTGCTCATGCACTTCTCGAGTTTTCAACGCTAACTAGCGTTGTCCTTCCCTTTTTCTCAATATTTTTTTCTTTCCATTCGTTATTAATTCCACTGCGCTGATGTCCTCTTCGCAGGCATTTTGAATTTACCCGTCGAGACGTGAACCGATTAGGAATTGCCCTCCAACTTAACGCGCAACCCGTCACAGCCACCCTCGCGGGGTTTCTCACCTGTCGAGACGTGAACCGATTAGGAGGCGCCCTCCAACTTGACGCGCGCCCCGTCACAGTCACCCTCGCAGGATTTCTCTTCCCAACGGAGCGCCGATTAGGCAGTGCCCTCCAACCTGACGCGCACTCCGTCACAGCTACTCTCGTGGGGTATTCACCATTTTGATCGTGGCTTCATCCTTGATGCTCGTTCCTTCGAAATGTTCGCGGTGTTCCTCCATCCAGGCCACGATCAGGCGTTGTCAGGCAGGCCTTTTGCTGTTCTCCGCGGCAGTATCCGTTTACCTGTCGAGACGTGCACCGATTAGGAAGCGCCCTCCAACTTGACGCGCGCCCCGTCACAGTCACCCTCGCAGGATTTCTCTTCCCATCGGAGCGCCGATTAGGTAGTGCCCTCCAACACAACGCGCACCCCGTCACAGCTACTCTCGTGAGGTACCATCTCTTGCAACAGCCGTCGCCGTTGTTCACCTTTCACCGTCGGACGTTGTCAGCACTTTGGTCAGCCCTCCACCTTCGCTGCAGCTCCGACATGATTTGTGTGATTGCACTGCTCACGGCATTCCAGATCATCTCGTCGCGACACATCTCCTCCACAATATTCCCGACATGAAGTGCAGGCAGCCCCTCGCGCCTTTCGGTGAACCTGGGACAGACAAAAACGACGTGCTCCGGTGTTTCCTCCATATCTCCACACTCCGGACAGAGGGGTGAAACTGCGTGCCCGAACCGGTGTAGATATTGCCTGAAACAGCCATGCCCAGACAGAAACTGCGTCAAGTAAAAGTTAACTTCACCGTGTTTCCTGTTCAACCAGGTTGAAAGTACCGGTATCAGCCTGTACGTCCATCTACCATTTTCTGCCGTATCCCATTCATACTGCCATTTGTCCAACGACTCCGCTCTCATCAATTTCCGGATACCTCTGCTTTCCCGTCGCTTGTAGCAATCGCTATCTTCCGCCAGAGTGATGCAGATGGGAATCATTCCGGCGATTACACACACAGCTTCTGTCGAAATGGTCCTATAAGCACTTACGTCTCGCATGGCCATGAGTCGGAATGTGCTGTTCAGCTTCCTCCGATTTCGGTGGGTTTCCAGAGCCGCCAACCAGGCAGGGCCACCATACCTCAGTATCGACGAAGATACACTTGCCAAGAGACGCCTCTTGCTGCTGCTTGGGCCAAAGCTATTTGGCATGATCCCCGCCACCACGTTGATGGCCTTTGACGCCTTCCCACATGCATAGTCGACGTGCTGGTTGAAGTTCAGCCGGTCGTCGATCATGACTCCGAGGTACTTCACCGCCCGCTTCGAAACGATGGTATGTCCTCCGACCGATACCTCTGCCCGCAGCACTGCCTTACGATTGCTCACTAACAGCACCTCGGTTTTGTGATGTGCCATCTGGAGCTTTACGCTGTCCATCCAACTACCGATCATGTCTACAGCCTCAGTCGCCAACATTTCCACCTCCTGAAGCGTCTCGCCGATTACCGTTGTTACGATGTCGTCCGCGAAGCCCACGATCTCCACACCTCTGGGTAGCTTCAGCCTTAGAACACCGTCGTACATCGTGTTCCAAAGCGTAGGACCTAGGATGGAACCTTGTGGAACTCCCGCCGAGATATTCTTCACTATCTGTCCCCTGTCTGTGTTGTATACCAGGATCCGATTCTGGAAATAACTCCTCAGTATCCTGTACAGGTAGCTAGGGACCTTCAATCTGTGTAGCGCCTCGGCGATGGCCTCCCAGCTGGCACTATTGAAGGCGTTCTTCACGTTCTGTCACGTTCTTCGCCTGGTGACCGAAGCCCATGCATTGAAAGCATCTCTCCATTTGCTTGGCCATACGAGGGGGAGCTTTCATCGGGCACACGGACCACCCCACTTTTATTTTACCCTTCTCCACCAGTTTATTCGCAGCTTGTTTCGAGAGCCGTATCGAGGCCGTTTGTGTCCCACCGTATGCCTTTCTCAGCCGGATTGTCATTGGCACATCGCCAAGGTCACATTGTGACTGTAACGCAGTTCTCAATTCCTCAACAGTCGTGATCTCGTCCAGATACCGGCACTCGATGGTTGATTCCTGAGAGAGAGCTCTCACCTTCGCCTCCTCCCCTAGTGACTTCTCAATGAGTTGTTTGAAAGCAGAGCTCTTAACCGCTGGATCTTTTTTAAGCTCGAAGAGCATCTCGCCTTTCTGCGTGCGCCTAGTTTTCACGACGTTCTCGCCCAGTGTCTGCAACTCCGGATCGTCTCTCACTTTCCGAAGGATAGCTGCATACGATACTCCTGCTGACACTTCAACGATCAAAGCATCGCCCTTGATTCGATCCACTCGAGGTCCGAGTTTCTTCTTTTCCTGCTCAACTTTTTTCTTCTTCTCCTTCTGTTTTTTGCGTTTTTCTGCCTGGTTATCGACAGTACGCCATTCACTGCTTTCACCTCCTTTCGCGTTACTCAGATCGTTCTTGGCCTTTTTCAGCTCTTCTTCTTCTCCTGGGGTGTCCCTCCTTCTCTTGTCCGATCGTGTGTTCAGAGGACCCTTCGGCGTCTCAAGTATCTCGACGGGTTTCTCATTCGCCTCGAGCAGAGCCTTTTCAGCACCCTCTGCTCTCATCTGCAGCTCCTTATGCTCGCTTTAGAATGGGTTCATTCTTGGTTTTGCTATAAGGAGAGAGAAACACTCCTGCGCTGAGAGCATTGTGATGGGAGATAGAATCTACAAGTATAATTATTTTCGAAGATTCATCCCATCCGATGCGATCTGCACCAAATCGAAAGGCAGTTTTGAAAACTCCAATAAATTCTATACAAGGATAATTTGTTACTTTGACGAAAAAAATATATATAAATTATAAAGTCTGCCTTTCGATTTGCGATGCGATCATTATTTATTTTGTAATTGTTCAATTGTAATTGTAATCATCAAGACGAAGGGAAAATTTTCATTCAACAACAATATTGAAAGGTCCTACAGGAACGTTATAGGAATCAAATGAAAGCTGGTTGACAAGGCTAATTGGGTTTACTATTGAAATAGTAGACAAAACATTGTGTTAGCCCACAAAGTCTTTGAAAAAACAGAAAGAAATCGATTTTATATTTCTTCCCGATATTTTTGTTTACTACATCTACACACACCAAGATAAAAATTTGTATGTAAAATATTCCAGAACTTGAGAGTTTAAGCTTTAAAATTATGTACATCCCATCTTCGTTCGTTCATTATATGTACAAAAAAAGTAGATGAGTCGGAGCCTTGAGATGAAGACGGAAACTTGACGTAGGATTTTAACACTAAACCTACCGATGTTCCATGTATACCTATTCCTACCACAGCGGGTCAAGTGACCCTTTTTAAATTGTTAGTGAACAATGACTCGATTTATTAAGTTTTGTTAAGAAACGCGACATACCATATTTCTCCTGTATATTTTGGCATTTTGGGATAACAATTATTAACAAAATATTAAAATTACCATTTTTGACACGCAAAATAGCACTGTAGCTTGGAATGGTTACCGTTAGCTCGCTTGGATAGTCAGCAATAAAATTAATTCTGATCATTCGCTATTCATTCATAAATACAACATAATATATAAAGCAATGGGAAAAAATGCGTAATGCAATGGTTTTGTATCACAATCACACATACAAATCTTTCTGATATCATATAAATGTTTGCAAAGGTCAAATAACCAGTTAGGTCAGATTGCATATATTTCTCAGTAAAAAAAAATAACAAGAGAGGAGTAAACACTCAAAAATGCATTCGATGTATGTTTCAGAAAAAGTAGTGTAGGCAGATGATGTTGTGACAATGTAATTTGCAAGAAAAAGTTGAAAAAGGGTCATTTGTCTCCTCGTGGTAGGTTTAGTGTTAAGGACAATTGCTTTTGAATTGCATTTTTCGGACAGTTCGAATATTCATAAGTTTCACTCATCAAAATTCCAGATGGTGGCTAGAAAAACCGCCTGTTATATGAACTGAATTGAACTGAACTTCAAACGGGTTGTAAGAGTTATAGTGGTAGAAAAAATCCGAAACCATTAACTAATAATACTTTTTATTGACTTTTTATTTTTATTGCCATACAAATGAAACACAAATTTCTGCATAACTCGAGAGCTAATCAAGCAAATGGAACCAAATTGAGCATATTGAATTCTTAGGGTGCAATAAATGTTTCTATGATGGTTAGACTGGTTAGGGGTGGCTGCCATACAAATGAAACATTACTGCATTACACGAGAATTAATCATGTAAAAGAAACCAAATTTGGCATGTGAAGATTTTAGGGGACACGAAACGTTTCTGTGGTGAATAGACACTCCTCCCCCCTCTCTAAGGGGAGAAGAGGGGAGGGGTATGTATTTACTCATATTTTCTCTATCAAACATTTATTCCATGTAACGGAGAAACGTGTTATTTGCAAGTGGTCGAAAAATCTTGAACGAGAATTGTGTCTGAAAATAATCTGATATTATAATGATGAGTTTTGGCAGAAGTACTATTTTATAGTGAAAGGTAAATTCAACGGGGTCGATTAGACGATCAATCAATGAACAGTTTTGCGATTATACTCATGAACTTGCGTTTAGTAAGAAAACGTGAATGTTTGAAGGTATTGATAACAAAAAACAAATTTTGTGAGTGACGAAGTTTGCCGAGTCAGCTAGTATTCAATAATAGTTCAAACAGAGAAAAAATTCTGTAACTACATTCTTCAATTTTCACGAAACGAAAAAACATTTTTTTGAATTTTCTTCCCCACTAGAAGATTATATGTTGATCCAATTCATGATCTGTCTCAGCTTTCTACTGATTTTTTTCTGATAAACAGAAAGTATCTAAATATTACATACGAGTTGAAAAAAAAATGCATTGGAATGAAAATTTACAGCTTTGCGTGAACGAAAATATTGTTTTAGCTTTCCCCAAGCGTTTTCGTTCCGTCCAGCGCAATCCGCTTTCCACATGTATCCTGTTCAGCTGCCAATCATTCGTTCCCAAACAATTCGCTAGCTCACATTCGTCTTCCTAAGCTCGAAGCCGCCGGACGGTTTTATATCGTTATCGTCCATCGTTGAAGTGATACCGTTATTTTCGTGGCTGGTGAAGTGAGTGTTGGACACTAACGGGATTCCCTGTGAATTCATTGAAGCAGACACAACAAGCGAGAGGAAGAAACCCTGCACGCGAGCGCTGAGTGCTGGTGTGTTATCGCCGTAGCACCGTCTTCGACATCATCACCGCGTGGTGCGATACACGGGTTCAGCTGTACCGAACGATCAACACGCAGCACCGTTATAAATAATCCGCACTGGTGTGCATAATAAGTATACTGAAATTAATAGGTTAAGGTTATTAGGTTTAGGAATTATAAAAAAAAATTTCAAAAATTATAAGAAAGTGTACATCTGCCATTTTAAATGGCAGAAGGGGAAGAAAGCGTTGACATGGATATCGAATCCACTGTCTCCCCCTCCCCAACTACGGGTGCTGGGAAGTCGCTTAAACTAAACGCGTTCCCCCCTCAGAAGATGTCTCTTCACAGGAAGAGTTAACTCACCTCAACAAGCCTCCCTCAAGAAAATTTGCAAACCTTTCCTCTTCACCCCCTCATTCTCCCGCTCGCGTTTCCGCTCAACTCCCGAACTTGCCTCCCAGCCCTACTGATCCCGCTCCCGCTCAACAATCGACCTCGACCTCCCCCTCAGTTGCTTCCTCTCCTCGTGTCAAGGTCTATCCAGAAGATTCACCTGGAGCTGGCCCATGGGTTGTTTTTTTCCGGCCCAAACCGAACGGAAAATCCATCAATGTCATTCAGGTTTCGAAAGATCTGGCAAGATATTATTCCTCCGTGGTCGAAATCTCTAAGGTTAGACCGAACAAACTGCGTGTTGTCGTGAGTGATCGGAAACACGCAAATGCAGTTGTGATCGACAAGAGATTCTCCCTAGAGTATCGTGTCTACGTGCCGTCCCATGACGTAGAAATCTCGGGGTGATAACTGAAACGGGTCTGACGTGTGAAATGATAAAGGAAGGAGTTGGTAAATTTAAAAGACTCCCGTTGGTGGGCGTTAAAATTTTGGACAGCCGCCAACTAGGGAAAGTATCCCAAGAAAAGGGAAAAACTAAATTCACGCCGTCAGACTCGTTTCGAGTAACTTTTGCTGGTTCCGCTCTCCCTGACTACGTCATGGTGGGCAAATTAAGACTGCCTGTGCGACTCTTCGTGCCAAAGCCCATGACTTGCCAAAAATGCAAGTCAGTTGGTCACACTTCAGATTATTGTGCCAACAAGGAGCGCTGTGCCACTTGCGGAGAGCAACATGAGGGGAAATCCTGCAGTGCGACTGAGCATAAATGTCCATATTGCGGGGGATCCCCACACGAGCTCTCAGTTTGTGAAACTTACAAGAGTCGCTGGGAGAAACAGAAGCGCTCTTTGAAGGAACGCTCGAAACGCACTTTTGCGGATATTTTAAAGGGCGCTTCTCCACTGGCCCAACAACAACAACCAATCATCACACAAAATGTCTTCGCCACGTTGCCCGTTGACGAAATGGAAGCGGACACAGCTAACGGGGGCACACCGTTCATTTTCCAAGGGAATCCCCGGCGCAAAAATGTGGCCACTCCCAAAGTTCAAGGACAAGCCCCTCCGGTTATACCTCCTGTTAGCATGCCTAAAAAATCGAGTGCAGCGGACAAGCAAAATCAGGTTCCCCCTGGCTTCCGTGGGAATAGTTCACCTTCGAACGACCCAGCACTCGAGGGGACATCAAAAACCCCAAATGTCCCTATTTTTCCGTCCAGCTCAACTCCCCAATCGGAATTTATAAAGTTGTCTGACCTTTTGGACCAAATCTTCAAGTGTTTTAATGTTTCCGACTCCATCAGAACCATTGTCATTTCAATGCTTCCAGTATTAAAGACAATTTTGCAACAATTGATGCAAACATGGCCCCTCCTTGCAATGATTATCTCTCTTGATGTCTAATTCAAATAGAGAGGTCGGAGATATCACTGTTTTACAGTGGAATTGTCGTAGTCTTATCCCTAAATTGGATACATTCAAATTTTTAATTCATAACTTCAATTGTGACGTTTTTGCTCTGTCCGAAACTTGGCTTTCTTCGCGAGATGATATCTCTTTCCACGATTTTAATATTATACGCTTGGACCGTGTTGACAGATACGGAGGGGTGCTATTGGGGATCAATAAGTGCCACTCATTTTTTAGAATTGACCTTCCACCTATTGGGGGGATCGAAGCTGTTGCTTGTCATGCAAACATCAGAGGCAAAGACCTTTGTATTGTCAGCTTGTATTGGCCTCCGAGAGCTGCGGTTAGCCGCAAGCAATTTGTTGACATGTGCTCACTCCTTCCTGAGCCACGATTGATCTTGGGAGACTTCAACTCTCACGGTACTGCCTGGGGGGAACAGTACGACGACAATCGTTCATCGATGATATATGACCTTTGTAACAGCTTCAATATGACCGTTTTGAATACTGGGGAAACAACACGTGTTCTTAAACCTCCTGCTAACCCAAGTGCTCTTGACCTCTCGCTTTGCTCGAATTCACTATCGTTAGATTGCAAGTGGAATGTAATCCAGGACCCCAACGGTAGTGATCACTTGCCAATCAAAATTTCCATCACCATTGGTTCGAATTCTTCTGAATCTATAAACATGGCATATGACCTCACAAGACACATTGACTGGAAAAAATATGCGGACGCAATTGCTCTAGCCATCAATTCCAGAGATGGTTTGCCTCCATTGGAGGAGTATAACTTCCTTTCTCGTTTGATCTATGACAGCGCGGTTCGCGCTCAAACGAAACCCATCCCAGGCTCCACTTTTCGTCAAAGGCCTCCCAATCCATGGTGGGATAGCCAATGTTCCAAGCTTTATCAGGATAAATCGAACGCATTTAAAGCTTTTCGGAAACGTGGAACCATTGAGAATTTTCAAACGTATTTGGACCTTGAAAATCAATTTAAAAACTTGATCAAAGGGAAAAAACGTGCTTATTGGCGAAATTTCGTGGGAGGTTTGTCACGAGAAACGTCAATGAAAAAATTATGGAAAGTTCTCGAAACATGAGAAATCGCTCTTCATCGAATGAAAGCGAAGAATATTCACATCGATGGATTTTTAATTTTGCACGGAAGGTTTGTCCCGATTCCGTTCCTGTGCAAAAAATTGTTCGAGATATACCACAAGATAGGTGCGATCTTGATTCCGAGTTTTCGATGGTAGAATTCTCTCTTGCTCTCCTTTCTTGTAACAATTCGGCTCCAGGAACGGATAGAATTAAGTTCAACTTGTTAAAAAACCTCCCTGATGTGGCGAAACATCGCTTGTTGAATTTATTCAATCGGTTTCTGGAGCATAATATTGTTCCAGATGATTGGAGACAAGTGCGAATTATAGCTATTCAAAAACCAGGAAAACCCGCGTCCGACTTCAATTCGTACCGCCCAATAGCAATGCTGTCTTGTATACCGAAATTGTTGGAGAAAATGATCTTGTTTCGCCTTGATCGTTGGGTTGAAACGAATGGCTTACTCTCAGATACACAATATGGGTTCCGCAGGGGCAAGGGGACGAATGATTGTCTTGCGTTGCTTTCTTCAGAAATTCAAATGGCTTACGCCGAAAAAAAAACAAATGGCTTCAGTATTCTTGGACATAAAGGGGGCCTTTGATTCTGTTTCAATAGAGGTTTTGTCAGACAAATTACACTCTCGGGGTCTGCCGCCTCTGTTGAATAATATGTTATATAACTTGCTTTGTGAGAAACAGTTGAGCTTTTCTCACGGGGATTCGACAGTAAATCGGGTCTCCTACATGGGCCTCCCCCAGGGCTCATGTTTAAGCCCCCTTTTGTACAACTTCTATGTAAGCGACATCGACAATTGTCTTACACAAAATTGCAGCCTAAGACAACTTGCAGATGACGGAGTGGTGTCTGTCGTAGGATCAAACGAATCCGACCTGCAAGGACCCTTACAAGATACTTTGAACAATATTTCAACCTGGGCCATTGGGCTAGGGATCGAATTCTCCACGGAGAAAACAGAGATGGTGGTTTTTTCTAGGAAGCATAGACCAGCAAAACCAAAGCTTCAACTTTTGGGTAAACCGATCACTCATGCTATGTCATTCAAGTATCTTGGGGTCTGGTTCGACTCCAAATGTACTTGGGGGGCCCATATTAGGTATCTGAGTAAAAAATGCCAACAAAGAATAAACTTTCTCCGTACAATTACCGGCACCTGGTGGGGAGCCCATCCCGAAGATCTTATAATGTTGTATCGAACAACTATTCTCTCAGTGATGGAGTATGGCAGTTTCTGTTTTCAATCAGCTGCCAAAACACATCTCATTAAACTCGAGCGAATTCAGTATCTTTGTCTCCGTATTGCGTTGGGGTGTATGCCCTCAACGCATACCATGAGTCTCGAGGTTTTGGCAGGCCTACTCCCACTAAAAGATCGCTTCAATTTATTATCGCTTCGGTTCCTCATCCGGTGTAAGGTTATGAACCCATTGGTGATCGGGAATTTTGAGCAGCTTATCGAGCTAAATTTTCATTCAGGATTCATGAGCTCATATCATGAATTCATCTCCATGCAGGTTGATCCTTCTTCGTATACTCCCAACCGTGTTTGTTTTCCTGACTACATCAATTCCTCTGTACATTTTGATCTGTTCATGAAGGAGAAAATCCATGGAATTCCAGATTATCATCGATCGGGGATCGTTCCTACGATCTTCAATGCAAAGTATGGGCGTGTCAATTGTGATAATATGTACTTTACTGATGGGTCCTCTATGAATGAGTCCACAGGATTTGGAGTGTTCAACGAAATTTTTAGCACCTCCCACAGTCTTCAGAATCCTTGCTCTGTGTATATTGCTGAATTGGCAGCAATACATTGGGCGCTGGACAGCGTCGCCTCACGACCTGTTGAACACTATTACATTGTAACGGATAGTCTTAGCTCTGTCGAAGCTATCCGTTCAGTGAGGCCGGAAAAGCACTCGCCGTACTTCCTTGAGAGAATACGAGAAAATTTGAGTGCTTTAACCAGACGCTGTTATGTCATTACCTTTGTCTGGGTCCCTTCACATTGCTCATTTCCGGGTAACGAGAGGGCTGACTCATTGGCAAAGGTAGGTGCAATTGAAGGCGATATTTATCAGCGTCAAATCGCTTTCAATGAATTTTATTCTTCAGTCCGTAAAAATACCATCGCTAACTGGCAACGTAAGTGGAACGAAGATGAATTGGGTCGGTGGCTTCACTCGATTATCCCTAAGGTTAGCCTCAAACCATGGTTCAAAAGTCTGGACGCAAGTCGGGACTTTATTCGCACCTTCTCTCGACTCATGTCCAATCACTGTTCGTTAGACGCGCTACTCTTTCGTTTTAATCTTGCCGATGGCAATATCTGTGCTTGTGGCCAAGGTTACCACGACATCGAACACGTTGTTTGGTCGTGCGAGGAGTATCTTGTTGCCAGATCGAATTTAGAAAACTCTCTTCGGGCTAGAGGAAGGCAGCCCAATGTGCCGGTGAGAGATGTGTTGGCTCGGTTAGACCTTGATTACATGTCCCAAATATATGTCTTCCTAAAAGCTATCGATCTTCGTGTGTGATTGTCCTTATATCCTTATATTCTCCTTTTCCTTTTCCTTCGCGAGAAATCAAATCCCTTCTTACTAACAATAGAATAAGGTGAAATGTAAATACATGTTAGATATAAGATAGGCTTAAGAATTGAGTATGATGAATGTGAGTGCGAATGTGAGTGTGAACATTGTCAACATATCCTTATATCCCATCCTTTTCCTGAAACAAAATGTCACCCTTCTAAACTCGAGCAAGCCGCGAGTAATCGGTTCTCTACCTCATTAACATTAGAATTAATAAAAAATGTTTATGTATACTTGTAACTATACAGATAGGAGTTTGGCTCCTTTAAACTTATGTAACTGAGCCTGTAAAAATAAACGATTTAATAAAAAAAAAAAAAATTCGCTAGCTATCAGTTTGTTCGGATTTTGCTCGTACCCGTCTCTACATGGAGTCTAACGGTATGTATTGTATGCAAACATGTTGTCTTCCCCACAGCACAAGTAACGGGTAGAATCTAAAAAAACATACCTACTGTATACGCTAAATTATTTACTTTTTTTATCTTATCTTTATCTTTTTTATCTTACTGTTAATCAAAACAAAAAATGCTGAATAAGTTTCCTGTCTAACGGTATATAGTATAAAATATATCGCAAAAGCTATTTTGCGTAAAATGCTTTTGAAATCTCTTAATTTATCGTTACATTTTTCGTAGTGTGGTCCTCCTATATAAAAATATAAAAAAATAAAAAAATGCATTATTTTTGTAATGAAAAATCGGCAATTTCTTTTCGGGCAACCCAATACAAGTCTAACAAATGTGTATTCGACACCTGTTGCTGGCACAACAAAACAAAATGGCATGAATGTCAAATCTATATACCTCCTACATACAAGTTTTTCATGCTCATACAAGAACAGGCGATCACGTTGGATTTTATCCAACATTGCACTGCTATATGTCAGAATTCTATGGAATTGGTTCAATAACGAGAATAATTGGCGCAACAAAAAGCATTTGAAGAAAAACGTAGCTGAAATCGAAATCACGAAATCAAATCACACGGCAATTATTGCTGCAAGTACAAAGCGGTGATATTGTTTCCGGTGACGGCAAATGGATTTACTATCCCAATTCGAAATGCAAATCAACGTGAACCTAAATCACATAAATCAACGCCAACGCAGTTGTATGTTTAACATTTATTACATCACTGACATTCAACAATGGAAGCATTTGTCCAGCAATGTTGAACGTTGAATAAACTTCCTTAAGCTAACACGAGCGAGCATTCTCGGCTCTCCTACCCAGAGATGTGACCTTTTGGATGCCATAATTCACCCGAATTCCAAAAATTTATTGAATCTATTCACAACGCGTGACTCCGTTACTGCGAGCATTGAAACCGAATCTAACGAGCTTTCGTTGATTACATCAAGCCAAACTTCCTCACCACCGGAAAGACCGAAAATCACAGGAAATCCGGCAAGCAATCATTAATAAATGTTCGGCGGAGACGACGAAAACAATCTCCAGCGGTCGGAATTCCGTCCAAAAATTTTTCCTACCCATGATATAGTCCCCCTCGTCGTGGGACATAATATCATTCAGTGGCACCAGGGCCCGACCGACGCCTTCTTGTGCATTCTTAGCATGAATAGACACGATTTTGCTTTCCCTTTTGGTTCAATCTGGTATCGCCCATTTTTCATCATTCTATAGCTCCCCTCCACCCCTCACTTTTTATATTGTCTGGATATGACCCGCGAAAATAAAAAAAAAAATCGCAAAGTGGATACACCGGCAGGAGCTGAGCTGAATTAAATTTTTATTACTTGTAGCACATAAAATGTTCACCCCAAAGAAATGTGTCCCAAATAAAGTGTTTTTCTCACTTCGTCTTGATAACTGTCGTTTTTAGACGAGCCCTCCCCCCACCCACTGGTTTTATCGGTCCTCTACTTGAGATTAAATTGAGAAAATCCGATCTCTTGAATGCGTCAAACGGAGTTGAGTGTCTTGAGCAGCGTTGCCAATGTTCCAGTTTAAACTGGATTCTTCCGGTTTTTTTGGCTCGATCCAGTCAAACAGTTAAACCTAAATATCCTCCAGTTTTTTTAAATATTGTCCAGTTTTATCCAGTTTTCTATATGTGGGCTTCACTTTTACTAATTTTATGTAAAATAAATTCACAATGCATGCAATGTATCCTTCCCTCAAATTTCCTAATCTTTGACCAATTTAGTTTTTTGACATTTTCCGTACTATCGATCCGAAGTGGATCAATCTTTCTTTTCTTACACACTCTCAGTGTTATTTCTCCCCTTCTTGCATTTCCGAATTCAATACGGTTAGCGCGCAGTGCGTTTGCTAGAGGAGATGTGTTTAAAACGCCCCTACCGGGCAATTTGACCCGCTTGAATTTCTCGGAAACCAGCAAGAATATAATTGCAATTGTTATGATCAATCCTGAAGGCTAATGATAGTATCCTACTACGCAAGTTTGACATTTGTAACGTTTTTTAAAAAAAGGTAGAAATGAGTTTCTCTCGAGATGATTTTAGATGTAATTTTTTACATCATTTATGTAAGGTTTTTGTTGATGAAAACCGATTTGGAGGCGATAATTTGAAGTCATATTTAGTGAATTGAGTGACCGGTGAATGTCTGAAATGGAGAAAACTGTGAGAAAGGATACATTTCCCTCTCAATTGGATATTTTCCGCATCAGCTTAACTTCGGGCAATACGGCATACCCTCGACCAGGGCAGTTTGCTCCCTTTTGACCAGATAATATTCTCATGAGAGAAACAGCTCATATGCGAGTGATGCCAGATGTTTTTTCAAATATCTCTACATGACACAATCAATTGTGTTTAAATTCAATCATAATGATCAAAAATACGCACATCATAAGGTTATTTCTATATAATGTTCGAGAAATCACATATACAAATGTTTTCCAATACTTTAGAATAACTTTAATATGTTCTCACGGAATCAAATAACTTCAAAATGATAACATGTCTTCACATCTGGCATCTATTATATTGTGTGCTCAGAGAAGGCGGAAAAAAGAGTGCAGAGCGAACTGAGAGAACCCTTTCACTGAAGGAACTAATCCTTCTAATAGCTGGCGGGCATGAAGGGAATACCATGATGGACTATAGGGAAGAATAAATACATTTTCTAAATAAAAAGATTAATGAAAATTAACTATTCCACAACAATCAAAAGTTCTATGTAATAGCGTAATACATTTTCTGCCAACGGTGAAAAAATAATGGATGAAAATAGTGTCTGATAATAATTTCATATAATAACAAAGGAGGCCTTATTATAATATGAATATATTCTTTCAATAATAGTTATAGAAGGCTCAGGGCTCTGTGTTTTAGGCATTCGAAAAACAACAAATCATTATTTTCATTCAAATTTTAACGATCTCGAACTGCCGTAAACGTGCTAATCTAAAGAAAGCGTCTTCACTTCACAGCAATTCTAATACGAAATAGATGTCGATACTGTACATTAGATATCACAGGTACTATACTTCTCTCTCCTCTCTGCGAAGGAATGGTGTCACTGTCAAAACAGTTTTGAATAAGTGTTTTCTTTTCCAATTATCACACCGGAAAGCAGTTGAAGAAAAAGGTAAGAAATTTATTTCTAAATAAAATATGTACCACTGATTGATGTGTTTTCGTCTTCTAGATGCCACGAAAAACGAATCGCATAATACGAAGACGGATTTTTATCCAAAATATATATTTTTATTAAGGCTCATATGGCGTCAGCCTAACGGGGCCGGGAGTTCAATATTTCGACAATGTTTGCTTACAACTATGTTAGTAATATGTAACCGATTACTCGCGGTTGGCTCGAGGTTAGTATTACAAGTGTTCTCATAATTGGTATGTTGCAGTCTTCGATGCTCTGTACGTGTGCCCGACACGGGATACCTCCTATTGGGATGCAGCTGACCATTAATCAGCAACGCCCCCTAGTCTGTACTCCATATCTAGCGTGGTGCGTCTTTCTCGACTCGAGAAATCCAGGATAGAATGGTCACTAGCTGGCGCAATCATCAGCTCGTGTAGAGTTGTCATAAGCGGTACAACCTTTGGCTCTTGTTGAATGATCAGTGGACTGCACAACCTTTGGCCCGTGTATCTGTAAAGAGTGTGTGTATGTATTGCCGCGACTAAGTAAAAGTTTATCGTTTGGATAGGAGGGATATGAAACGGGGACACAACGAAGGAAACATCATTAAACGTTGACATCGGCGTTTCTGAGGAACAGGTATAAATGAAGCAGAAGATCAGGATCACGGCTACCTAAGATATCCCGGACGGGAATATCCGATTGTCTGCCTTGTGCTCTCAGTGCTCTAGAGAGCTGAGAGCGAGCAGCATGGAACCGGATACACGACCAGACAGAATGCTCGATGTCGTGGTAGCCATCGCCACAATCACAAAGATTGTTTGCTGCTAGCCCAATGCGATAGAGATGCGCGTTTAGGTTGTAGTGATTGGACATAAGCCGAGATATCACGCGAATGAAATCACGACCTACATCCAATCCCTTGAACCATGCACTCGTCGAGACCTTAGGGATAATCGTGTGTAACCAACGACCGAACTCATCTTCACTCCACATGCGCTGCCAACTTACGAGCGTATACTGACGAGGAATGTGGAAAAATTCATTATAAGAAATTTGCCTTTCAAAAAGTGTGCCTTCTAAAGCGCCCACTTTAGCTAACGAGTCCGCTTTCTCATTCCCCGGAATCGAGCAATGAGAGGGAACCCATGCTAAGGTAATCTTGAATAATTTTTCGACCAAAACACTCAATAGTTGTCTTATTCTTGCTAGGAAATAAGATGAGCATTTATCAACTTTCATTGAGCGGATTGCCTCTATTGAGCTGAGACTGTCTGAAAAAATAAAATAGTGGTCGATGGGCAATGTTTCAATGATCCCAAATGCGTTGCGAAGACGGTTGTGGACAGTTGAAAAACTGTCAATGTCTATAAAAGCAGTCCAAAATGGAATGTCCAGAATCCAGGCATCAAAATTGCATGGCATTCCGAAACGCACTCTAATTCGTTATTTGAAAAAAAACTGATAATTCTGAGAAGATTATATTGGAGCGGGTGGGAAGTTTTTCAACAGTTTTCTCGCCACAACAAGAAGAGCAGCTAGTGATGCATGCCATCGAAATGGGTGAATGTTTTTATGGATTGAGTCCGAGTGAAATAGGTAGTCTTACTTTCCAGATGGCCGAGAAAAATGGAATTCAGCATCCATTCAATAAAGAAATCAGACTTGCTGGGGTGGATTGGCTAAAATGTTTCCTTCGACGAAATCAACCTCTTTCCCTTCGCAAACCGGAAAACACCTCTCTCACACGAGCAAGAGGCTTTACCCGGGAAAGTGTGGCTCAGTTCTTTGATCTTCTGGAATTGATTTACAATGAGCATGCTTATCCACCAAGTAAAATATGGAATGCTGACGAGACTGGTATCAGCACGGTATGAAGAGCAATAGAGTCATGATAAATGTGATCATTATTATTTCTGTTGTATATTTTGGGTTGAGTCGCGAAACAAAAAGCTTGTGGCAAGAAGAGGTCAACGGCAAGTTGGCAGACTGGTATCGACAGAAATGGGCACCAATACAACAATAACGATGGCTATGTCAGCATCTGGCCAATTTCTCCCCCCATTCTTTATTTTCCCACGCCAACGAATGTACAAGAGTACGATGATAATGGAAACTTTATCTCGGCGCATAGTGAGAAAACAGAAGAGGAGCTAGCAAAATCTATGAACTTACCTATATTTGATCATATTGACACCAACTCAGCCAATCTGGTTACGAACGAGGCTCTACATAAGAATCAACAAGAGTTATTATTGACTGATAGTCTTCATAATCGCAGAGAAAAACGCAACCGCAAAAATAAACTGTCCGATAACCAAGAGAATGTTGCTTCATTTGTATCTTTTATTCAAACAAAACACCGTCGATGGGATCATGAGTTCCTGAAAGCGCCGAACCGATCGAGGAATTTCGATGCTTTACTATCGGAAAAGGATATCGTTCAGCTTACTCAAGTGCGGAACCAAAGGAAACGCAAGACTAGTCGGAAGGAGCAGCAATGCATGGACCTAACATCTTCCCCATACCGAAAGCAGCTTAAGCAGAATCAAGCACCCAAGGATATAAAAAATATTAAGAAAAGACCTGCAAGAAATCAAAAATCTAAGGAAGACTACAAGCTGGAGGATGTCATGTGCCATATATGTGGTTTGCTTTTCAGTACTTCAACGAACGGAAATGGATGAAAGAGATGTATTACATGCAAAGAATGGTTTCACATTGAATGCATTAACATTCCGTTATTTGTTTTCTTTGTATTTAATTGAAGTACCTACATGAATTTATTGAACATTTTTGATTCTCAAATAAAAGAAGTTGAATATTGAAGAAACTATATAACGTATTCTTTAGAAATTTAAATATTTTAAATAGAAATAGAGTGCGATATTATTCCGACCAAATTCTTGTGGATTTTTTCAATAATCTCCCGAATGTATGAGGTACTACAGCTGTTTCATCTCGAGAACAGCGTTTGTTGCTGAATGCTGTATGTATGTAGGTGTTTATCCTCACACTTTTTGATGTACTGAGTAGATTCCGGATTCAAAAGAATATGCTTTCTGTGGGAATATATTCGCCATTACGAAACGGAACAGAAACGATACTAAAATTATAAATGAAAATTACCATTTCAGTGGTATTACTAGAGAAAATATAATTGATTATAAATTAGCACTACGTGTTTGAAGTATTCGAAGAATATTAAGGAATTATTTTCACTCGAATTTTGATAATTCAGAACTGCTTTCAAGTGAGACAATCCGAAACAGGGTATGTTTACACCACACAAACTCAAAACTATATGTAGATGTCTACACTGTTCCTTTGTTTTGATCGCGAATATCGTAATTCTCTCTTCTCTCATTCACATTGGCTATTTCTCTGAGCTTCACGGTTGCTGAGAGAAACAGCTTGGGAGCATATTATACTTGTGCTGGGCCATTTAACACCGTATTATTGAAAAATCTAGAATTTGAGCGTCTTCAAAAGAAAATTCCTAGCACTTTTGTTATAGAGTATCTAAAGTGCAGAATAATAACAATTGATTCATTGATAGTTAATCTACGTACTTACGTAGTTGTTACCTTATTTTCGAAGAACATAGTCAAGATATATCTATTCCCGCTTAGGGGGTGCGTATTACGCACTTCTCCTATACTACCCAAACAACAATGTGCTAAATTGCCTTTGAGTTTATATAATTATTATATGTTCTATGTACTCCAAAACATTCTGAAGTCCAGACTGATTGATCTACCATTTCAACGACTGGTGCAATGTTCAAAACAAGAAATCTTACCAAAATAAGTTCATAGAGCCCACGTGCTATGCTGGCTTTGAGTTTATATAAACATCAGATGTTTCAGGTCCTCCAAATCATTCTAATGTTTAGAAGATCATAGGACCAATGTGCTCCATTGACTTGAATCAGGATTGCCACATATACAGAATACCTTGTATTTTACAGATTTTTCGCCAAATTTCAGATACAGAATCTGTATATACAGAATTACAGATTTTCAGCAAAGATGCAGAATTTACAGTTTTTTTTTTCAAAATTCAATTTAAAATATTAGGCTGTCAAAAAAGTCCTGCGGTATTTTTTTTAAATTTTCATTTGTTCATAAAATTAGTTACAATCATCTGTTTTAAGTCAAATATGCGCCGTTTTGTTCGATGACTTGTTCCCAACGAGATGCCAACTTCATAATACCCCTGTTTTAGAAGCTCGCTTCCTTATTGGCAAAAAACTCGGATAGCCAATTTTCACAGGCCTCTTTTGTGGCTAACTTCTGACTACCTAGCTCGTTCGCCATGGACAAAAACAGGTGGTAGTCACTTGGTGCAAGGTCCGGACTATACGGCGGATGCAAAAGAACCTCCCATCCGAGCTCCCGGAGCTTCTGGCGTGTCACCAAAGAAGTGTGTGGCCTGGCGTTGTCCTGATGGAAGACAATGCGGCCTCTGTTTATCAAAGATGGCCTCTTCTTCATGAGTGCTACCTTCAAGCGGTCCAGTTGTTGGCAGTACAGGTCCGAATTGAGCGTTTGGCCATAGGGAAGCAGCTCATAATAGATGACTTGACAATCCCACCAAACACACAGCAGAACCTTCCTGGCCGTTAATGAGGGCTTGGCCACCGTCTGAGCCGCTTCAGCGGGCTTCGAGCACGACCGTTTGCGCTTCACGTTGTCGTAAGTGACCCACTTTTCATCGCCAGTCACCATCCGCTTCAGAAACGGGTCGATTTTGTTGCGATTCAGCAGCGATTCACATGCGTCGATACGGTCAAAGATGAGATGTTTTTTTGCGTCAACGTGTGTGGTACCCATACATCGAGCTTCTTTGTGAATCCAAGCTTCTTCAAATGGTTAATAACGGTTTGATGACTTATCCCCAGCTCTTGGCTGATGCTACGGCTACGGCAAGCTATAGCATGACTCGATACAATGAATACAATTAGAACTACGCGCTTACAACGACACCTCGCGGAAATACCGCAGCACTTTTTTGACAGCCTAATATTAATTTTATTACAGTGCACACATAGATACCTTGATTTATAAAAAATTTAAACACAATGCAATGAGATGGCTTTTGTTGGAGACAGTTATTAAGCGAAATCTTGAGCGATTTTAAGAGCCTAAACTATTCTTTTCGTTCCATGTTAAGTATGACCATAATCAATCCGCCAATCGTATATTGACTCATTTAAACGATCCTATGACCAAACCGATTATTCTGTTCCTAAACTTTATGCTACCGCCCATCAATAACTTTGAAAATCGCACTTTTCAATCAGAAGTTCTCAAATTTACGAACTCTATTATGAGACGAGAATGTTATTGTTGATCATGTTGGGTAATTGTTGAGCAGTGTTGCCACACGTACATATTGATCTGGAAAGGGACCGGTTTTTTCGTCATTTTTGGTACAGATTCTGTACGGCACAGAGTACATATTTTCGTCGAAAAATACAGTTTGGAACAGATTTTTTCCGCAGGTGAAATTTCTTACATTTGAACAAAGCTACATTAAGGTACACGATTACTTTTACGCCGCAGTATCGCTTGATGCGGCAGCTTGAAACTTTTAATGAATGATAGTATGCACTCTAGTAATACGGACAGTAGGGGTAATATGGACAGGTGGTTGATTTGTATAGTTACATTTTGATTTTCTGATTTCTGTTAATGAGAACACCTTCTACATGTTATTCTATGTTATTCAAGCCGCCCTACGGCAATGAATACTGATCAATACGCGTGAAGATGAAATTTTAGCTGCTCCGATATTAAGCACTAGCTGACCCGACTTCATCCCGCCCAAAATTTATTTTTCGTTATCATATTCACGTTTTTTACTAAGGGCATCCGCACCAATGCGTTACTATTCAAGGTTTCTAGTCTCGAGTTTTAGCCGTTGCCAATTTATTAACTCGTCGATTTGCGCACCCGTCGTTGCTATCGCGGTTGCTATAGTATCACTTCTTTTTCGCACCGCAGATTGCTAAATACGATTGATATTACTAGAAGAAATGACAAGTGTCAGTTAATTCTCTTTTCGTCGGGTTCAGTTTTTGGTAGATAAATGTAACATATACACATCCGAAATAATATTTCAGAGCAAAATCACAAAAAACGAACACAAGACGAATGAAACCCACAACAGATGTTTGACGTTTGTTGAAAATAGCAACTCTTGGCTCGGTTGCTATCGCGTTGCCAAATTTATTATCTCATTATTCACAGAGAGGCAGATTACTATTTCCCACACCTGAACCGCAACCACCAGTGGGGTTGCTGCGTTATGGTGAGGGTTGTCAAAATGTCTGTAACAACGCATTGGTGCGGATTCCCTAAGCGCACGTTCATAGGTCCAATCTCAGAACTGTTTATTGATTGATTTTATAATCTACCCTTTACAGTTACCTTTTATTATAAAATTCCTAGTACTTCTACCAAAACTCGTCATTATAATATCAGACTATTTTCAGACACAATTCTCGTTCAAGATTTTTTAACCACTTGCAAATAACATGTTTCTTCATTACATGGAATAATGATCGATACAGAAAATATGAATATATAGAATAAAAACAGCCCTAAATCGGACAATTCCTTTCTCGAGTTTTGCTCTCATGAACACATTCGGTGATCCATTTTTATTTATATAGATAGAAGTGCGTTTCGTCACATTGAAAAAACTCAATTGTCATGTTTGGTTGGAATATTTTTGGTTGAAATATATGTATTATTGTTTACGGGGCCCCCTCTCCATGCCATAATTGAAACATTTCTCATATTCAAAAACCTTCACATGCCTAATTTGGCTCCATTTGATTTATTAGTTTTCGAGTTATGCAGAAATTTGAGTTTCATTTGTATGGTAGCCCCCCTTAGAGAGGGAGGAGAAGTGTCGATTCACCATACAAACGTTTCGTGCCCCCTTAAAACCTTCATATGCCTAATTTGGTTTTAGTTGCTAGATTAATTCTCGAGTAATGCAGAAATTTCAATTGCATTTGCATGGCAGCCCCCTTCTAGAGGTGTCTAACCACCATAGAATCATTTATTGCACCCTAAAACGTCCATATGCCTAACTTGGTTTTATTACTTGATTAATTCTCGAGTAATGCAGAAAGGGCCTGGCCGGGAAAGGGAGTCAAAAGTGCCCCCAAACCAAATCACTAGCTGTATGGCAAATATTTTATAGGATATTAAATAAGAAATTTTGACGGTTTATTTGCACCTCTATGTGGTTTAACATTGGATCTATAGTGAAAAACGTACTTTCTCGTTTATTTGACGCCATCCTCAAAAACTTTGAGATAAAAATTTGAAAAAATACTGAATGTAAGTCTTACTATGGGAAAAATTATCAAACAAAAAATTCATCACAAATTTTAGTACTAAAAAAAATATTAACCTTTTTTAAAAAAATTTCTGGCATTTAGAGATTCAGTACTACTCTAATTCATATTTAAATGTGTTTCTACGACTTTTTAGACAAATCATCAAAAAAAAATTCATCACAAATTTTAGCACTAAAAAAATATTGAAATATTGAAAATTTTTTTTTGCATTTAGAGATTCAGTACTACTCTAATTCATATTTAAATGTGTTTCTACGGCTTTTTAGACATGTGTGATTTTTTCAGATTTTTCTCAGTGTTGCGCGGTACGAAAAAATATTTTTTTTTATATTTCCAAAGAGTCTGGCTGGGTAATGAAGTGAAAAGTCCCCCAAACCAAATTACCAGCTGCATGGAAAATATTGTATAGGGTACTAAATAAAACATTTTGGCAGTAGTACCATATATTTGATTCCTTATATGGTACACCATAGGATCTATGGTGAAAAATGCACCTTTTCGTTTTTTCACCCCAATCTCAATTGCTTTGAGACAAAAATATGAAAAAAAATACTGAAAGTACATCTTACTTAGGTGTACGATCAATATTGTCAAACAATGTTTTCACCAGAAAATCAAACACTAAAAAAATTTAAATTAATTTTTTATTTTATTTCGAGATTCAGCGCTACTCTAGTTCGTATTCAAATTTCTTCCTACGTCTATTTTAGGTATACGTGATCTTTTTCAGAATCTTTAGAGTGTTTTCCGCGGTACAAAAAATATATATATACTTTCAGGCTATCGCTAGTTTCAGTTTTTTTTTGGCCTTTGGGCATTTTTAATTTATTTTGAATTTAGGGACCCATTACTGCTCTAATTTTTTTTAAATTTTGTTTTTCATATGTCTAAATTTTGTCGGTATATTTAGAGCATTGCGCTGTACAATTGTTTTTCTCGTATCTTTTAATATATATGAGATAATATTTACATTGGATTTAGATGGTTTACCAAATTCATAGGAGTCAGCAGTACGATAGAGCTCTGTGAGAAAAAAATAAAGTCCTTGTGGAAAGATCATTCGGATTAATGTTCTTCTCATTAATCCGAATGATCTTTCCACAAGGAAAAAAAACTTGAAAAAATCCGAATTGTTTTTTTTTTGTTTTTCATTTTAATCCTACAATTTCTTTTCTTTTCTTTTCTTTTTTTCACCCTCCACTGACCCCCACACCAGAAGGCTCGGACAAGGAGCCCACTGGTCGTGGACACATACTAACAGAAACAAAAAAAAAGAAAGCATGGAGAATCTAATTGTAAGCAACAGTGAATTCCCAGTGGAACTTAGTTCCTTTGAAGGGATTCACTACAGGAAAAAATTATATAAAAATGGAAAGATTAAACGATTTAAAAGTAAAAGCATTTTTGCTTCAAACGACTACACTGAACTAAACAACATTGAAAACCACGGATACAATAAAGTAATCGATTTCAAGAAAATAAAAATAATAATGCAGTCGATGAAGAAAATTATTTTTTGTCTCGCAATGCTATTAAAAATTCAGGAAAAATTACGCCACATGTAGAAAAAACGCATTTACACATACGAACACATTCAAATAAAAATTAGAGCAGAAGTGTATCTCAATGTTATATTTTTTTCAAAATTTCGAAAAGCCAGAAAATATATAATGTTTTCTTGTGCTGCGTATTCAATTTTTTTTATTATTAGATTTTTTGATGAAAAAATAGTTTGAAGATATTTATCGATACATCTTAGTAAGATGTACTTTCAGTATTTTTTCAAATTTTTGTCTCAAAGCTATTGAGAATGGCGTGAAAAAACCGGAAAGGTACATTTTTCACCATAGATCCTATGGTGTACCATATAAGGAATCAAATATATGGTACTACTGCCAAAATTTCGTACTTAGTACCCTATACAATATTTTCCATACAGTTGGTGATTTGGTTTGGGGGACTTTCAATTCCCTTACCCAGCCAGACCCTTTGGAATTATAAGAAAATATTTTTTTTAACCGCGCAACACTGAAAAAAATCACACGTATCTAGAAAAGCCGTAGGAACACATTTAAATATGAATTAGGGTAGTACTGAATCTTCAAATCACAAAAAAAAAACAAATCTCAATATTTTTAGTACTTCAATTTTTTATGATTTTTTTTTTTGATATGTTTTTTTGATACACCGTAGTAAGATGCACATTCAGTTTTTTTTCTCAAATTTTTATCTCGAAGTTTTTGAGGATGGCGTGAAATAAACGAAAAAGTACGTTTTTCACTATAGATCCTAAGTTAAACCACATAGGGGTTCAAATAAACCGCCAAAATTTCTTATTTAATATCCTATACAATATTTGCCATACAGCTGGTGATTTGGTTTGGGGGAGTTTTCACTCCCTTACCCAGCCAGACTTTTTGGAAATATAAAAAAATATTTCTTGTACCGCGCAACACTGAAAAAAATCACACATATCAAGAAAAGCCGTAGAAACACATTTAAATATGAATTAGAGTAGTACTGAATCTCTGAATCCCGGAATCCCCTGAAACGGAGAAACATGTTATTTGCAAGTGGTTGAAAAATCTTGAACGAGAATTGTGTCTGAAAATAATCGGATATTATAATGTCGAGTTTTGGTAGAATTTTATAGTAAAAGGTAATATTAAAGGGTAGATTAGAAGATCAACCACTGAATAATTCTGCGATTGGACCCATGAACAGCGCTTAGTAATAAAACGTGGATGTGATAACGAAAAATAAATTTTGGTCGGGACGGAGTTTGCCGGGTACTAGCCCACCCGTCTACTATAGCGATCCGTCATTCGCAGGCGGCGTTTTTTTTTTCATTCCACATTCTTCGTGAGTGCGAAAAAGATAGCCACGAAGATGGTGAAAAGAAACACTACAGAAATGTCAAAATTCGCGTTAGAAAGAAAAAAACACAGAGGATTGAGGATAGGTTTGATGGAGCGATCTATAACCAGTGATCATAAACCGTGTCTCCATGCACCTCAATTAATCAAATTGTCGAGCAATAAATACGAGATTTTTCAATTTTATCCAAATAATTCCGAATTTGCCAAAGGTTCTAGAGGAAAGACCATCAAATATTGTTTCGCAGTAATCTTCGAGTGGCGGGAAACGTTATTTTGAATGGTTAATAAGTGTTTTTTCGCTATTTTATGAACTACATAGAAATACTACACGCAGCTTCGAAGGAAATTCTATTTCTAAAGCATTGGAATGGGTAAAAGGAATCAAAAATCAAAGTAGAACTTCTTGAAATAAAACGATTTTAAAAGATCCAGTTTTTTTAAGAGCAATCTTCCCTGGCTTCCCTGGATGATGCAGTGTTGATTAATTTGTATTTTGTTAATCTTATGCACGTGTACTATTTGCGTAGTGGCGCTGCTCCAAAGGTTAGACATCTATTAGTTTATTTTGGAATCACACCCGAAAGTGTATACTTTCACGAGTATCTTTAACTCTCCTGTACTCGCGCACGGTGTCACAGACCGAAAATTGTAATGTTACCATAATGTTACCATTGTGTATTTTTCAGGCTTTATTGGCATTTATTTGAAGAAGAGGGTATGATTGAGTGAAATAAAAACTTCAAAAAATATGTTTTCTTCGTCTTTATTATGTTTTAATAGTCATCTAATTCAGCCTCCTCAGAACAGAGTAATTTTTGATACTCCAACACAAGTAACGAAATTCGAAGTTTTCACTGTTATTGATTAAAAGTATGCAACTGAATATAATTCATAGAAGTATAAAGAGCTATAAAATAACATAAAAAGGTATTAATCGATTGTGGTTTCATTGGAATAAGAATCAGAACATAGCATAATTGCATGCTCGAAACAAACATATGTTTCACATTTCATGCAGTTGTTGCGTGTTTTTCGGGTCTTTTATCGAAGAGAAGAGTGTATAACGCCCTTCTAGATAATTACCAGATGATAAATGTTCTGGAATATAAAGTTTGCATATTTCTAATATTCTTTGTCTCTGTTTTTTTGATAAACTAAGAATTAATGCCTTTTTTTAGATGGGGCATTAAAAGATGATATAAAAGGATTTCTAGGAACTTCTTTTCCTTTTTCTTGTTTTCTTATCGATATTGTCCATATTAAAAAAGACGGGTGGGTAATGTCAGGGACATAACCGGAGTGACGTAGGAATATAGTTCTATAGTTCTACAAAGGTTCTATAGTATACAAAGGGGACAGCTTTTGCTAAATATATATTTCGAATATATATTTTTATTTTCTTCTCCTACGTGAATACCTACCTATCTACCTGAAAAATGGATTAGTTTACTGTTTACTGTTCATGAACATGTTGGGGGTTCTGAAAAGAACCTTTGGTGTTGTGTTTTTGCGTTTTTTTTACAAACTTGATTCTTGTTTTTTTTCTGAAGGCTTTGTACTTATTAAATGTTCAACGCCGGACATCTTTCGGCGTATGCACATATCGTACAATCAAAATGATGGCTGTGATAGGAAATGCATCGGTGGTTATCAGCTCATTCACTATCATATATTTCACTATTGAGCATATTATCGTACCTTAAACTGTGGTTTCGGAGACGAATGAATTGTAAGATTTGTAGTCTCCGCAAACAGAGTAAATAAAAATGAAAAAGAACTGAGGTTTTGGAAACGAACTCTACGATCTGTCGAGAAATAAACGAGCTAGAAGCGTTCTGAAAAACCAACAGTAAATACAGGGACGGATGACCTTCGGATTAAAGTCCTTTAAAATAAGAACAGAGCAGCAGGAATAACATAGCTCATCATGTTGATCCTTAGTTAATTTTCTATACAATGCAGATGTAACGTCAGTCAATTTTCAACATCAGTTATCAACCAAAGAAAGCAGTTCTTGCTACCGAGAAAATTCGTTAATGCCATCCTGCATACAATGTGTTGTAATTTGAAGCCACTTTTAATTCGGAAACCAAGCATGGGTTTGTGAAAACTGAATGATCAATTTAAAAGACCCCAACCATCAATAAGTTCAAGAACAAGCATAAACAAAATAAATCAGTTTATATTATATGTCATATTATGTCACTTTAGAATGCATTGGTATTGTGAATAACTTTTAATAACTCTTCTTTGAATGGTTTAATGGCCCTGAAAAGCGCGGTGTTTTACGGTGGCTGGTTTTGCCACCAAAGCAGTCTGTATAAACAAACTTTTTCCTTCATCTACCTGCTGCCGTTTTGCGATTGCGTTTGCCACTCGCTGAAACTAGTTGTTGCCTCCGAACCGAATGTGCTCTGTTCTGTAGGCGGGTTTTCTTATTGTCGTGAGCAGCTTTGCAAGCCAACTCGAGCACTCCGGCGGCCGAAATTCTATAACCGCTATTAGGTATACTGGTGCTCCGGCACCAATCCGTTGATGCGATGTGATGTGAAGCGATGCCATACAACCACACTGATTTACGGTTTGAAAGAGAATGATATATTTTTCAGCGGATCCGCGCCTTTTGTACTCTAGCGGTACACACTCACAGGATAGAGACAAATCGGCAGACTCAGCCAAAGGGGCGAGTCCAACCAGACGAACGAATGAGCGTTTAAAGGCAGCGATGGCAAAAAAATACATTCATTACGATTTGTTCGCTCGTTGGATTCACATACAGGCTAAAAAGGTTCCTTTTCAGGATCACAAAATTATCTAAAGAGTTTATTGTTTTGTTATCACTCGATATCCCCATCTTGTTCGGCTAAACCTTCCTGTTTAGCGATTTGTTGCCACTCGCCACAGCTTTCACAGTTGGAAAATTTCTTCCCATCCAGCTTTGTGACTTGTTTTACAGTAAATTACATTCAATGCGACGTTCCGAAGCACCACTCAGTGTCGCATTGGAGGCGATTTTAACCTGTAATTGAACATTTGCGATGACAGTGATACAGTGTCGACTTTCAATGTGGGGTCATAATTTGGACCCCGAACTCTATGTTTACAAAAATGTTCAACTAAATATGTCGCATTACATGTCCGTCCAATTAGCTAAATGTCGAACTAATTGTAAATCGCTGTACTTTCAATCTGGAAACAATTTAAGAATTGGTGAAAATTGAATAATCAGAAAAGTCCCCAAGTATCAATAAGCTCAGAACAACTGCCAAATTCACATACGCATCAGATCCTGGCAAACAAATTATGAAAAAAATAAATTTGTGTTTTATTATTATTTTGGATATTATTTTAGAAAGCATTGAACTGTATTTCGTAAACACTTTTTTGAAAGGTTTAATGGCCCTGATAAGCGCCTTGTTTTATGGAATGGTTCCAATTTAGAAAACTTAGTACTCGTGGTTTTGAAAAAAACCATTTCGAACGCCCTCGATGCCGCCTTGTTCTGGATTTGCCACCAAAGCAGATTGTAAAAAGAACAAACTTTTTTCTTCTGCTGCCAACTGCCTTTTTGCGATTGCGTTTGCCACTCGCCACTCGCTGCAACTGCCTGTTGTTGTCTTGATGTCCGCCGAATGTGTTCTGATCCGAATGCAGTTTTTCTTATCGTCGCGAGCAGCTTTGTCAACTAACTCGATCACTTCGGCGGCCGAAACTAAACACGGTTCGAGCGGGATTTTGCCTTTTCCTTCACTTTTCCTCCTTTGCCATGTCCAGACATGGCTGCTTGGGTTGGTTTGTTGATGTGTTGTGATGCGAACCGATGTGGTGTACGGTTTGAATGAGAATGATCGTTACGGCAGCGGAGCGGGGATTTTTAAGCAGACTGGCTGGCTCGAGAATTACGCATGTGTGAGACTGCGACCAATGTTTCGTTCATTTTTTTTCTTTCTCCTTTCCAATCGTGCTTCATTCTATTTCGCTACTGCTCTGGTTGCCCGTTTTATTCGGTACGATTTGAGGAGCACAAAATGGACCAATCAAAAATGGGCACATAGTGCATTTGGACAATGCTTGATATTTCACAATTATTCAATTATTTATCTCAAGAAAAATGAAATGTTATTCGTTATGATAGATGCGTAGATATATTTCCTATCAATTGATGCAAAAACCTTTGCGATCTATTGAGAAATGCTCGAGTTATAAGCGTTCCAAATCTTGCATTTTTTCCTACTTGTTCAGTGCCTAGATTTCCATTTCACCCCCGATATCTTCCGTTTAGACGTAGTCCTACGTCAAAAATATCCCCGAAACTGTTACTGTTAAAAATTACCATAAGCTACCGATTAGTTGATAATTTACTGTTTACAATCCTTCCACAAGTGAAATTCTTTCACAAGTGTGTATATGTATGACCATTATATTTAGTGAATAACTATACGAAAGTCAAACATTTATATTTTGCTTTTGAACGTATGAATCTAACGACGAATATATCGACGAATAGTTAATATATGGAACCGTTTAATCCAGTTACAAAAGGTACTGATATCAAATAAGAATAGTCCGGTAATGATCTTATGCATTATATTCAATAAATATTCCACGCCACTAACATTAATTTATACATTTCATTCAACAATATTCTAGAATATGAAAAAAGGCACTTGTCCAAAAAAAGTTACTCCTATACTCGCGTCGGTGTGTCAGACCGAAAGTGTTAAAAAAGTGGCACACGTCCTCTTTGTACCAACACATGCGATACGCTAAACGATGACGAATAACGAAGCTAGAGAGAATCGCAAAGTCGTAGTGTTGATATTTTCTGAGAAATGAATGAATTATTGATTTCTCGCGTAACTTTTGAAAAGGTCCTATGTAACAAATGTAAACAAATCGAGTTAATGGATGCACGCTATTAGTTTTCAATCATTGAATGTATTACAAAAACAATCGTTCACGTATCTATCTTCTTCATCTTTTTGTCGCCGATACAAAAAATATCCAATGTACAGATTCGAATTTTAAGCACCCGGCTGTTACTTCGGACGCCACATTCCTCCGACGGCCGAAAAGTCCGAAGTAACAAAGCAGTCAAAACAACTCGCAGTCGTACTTCGGTCGTTTTGGAATTTGTTTCTTACAGGTGTTGTTATCGATTTCAGTGCAATGCAACGAGTGATAACAATAATAATCAGTCTTTAGAACGAAATGCTGATATTTGGATTGTTGTTTATTAGTTAGTTTCAAATTTTTATAGTACAACGTAATATGTCCAATGTGCAAACGCGGGCAGTCAAAACGTCCAATGTAACATTTTTCGCTCCGAGGCTTCAACCTTAATCTCAAATCACGGAACAATAGTTACGATTGGTTTTACGAAGTTATTCTTGACAGCTAGTGGTGAAAACAGTGATAAAGATTGATAGCTTTTAAGACAATTCGCGAAATAATGTTCGGGTCTTCAACTACGTTTTTCTCGAGTTGGCGAAAATGTTACATTGGACCTTTTCAAAAGTTACGCGAGATTTCTCGCTCTGACAAACCAATGCGCGAGTATAGGAGTGTTAAACAAAATGAAAAAAAAATCAGGCTTAGAAATTAGTAGTATGAAATGAATTTATTTGTTCTCAAACAACTTACTTCTCTTTTAAAGTTACTTCCAAACTGGAAACCATACACAAGGCGAATGATGCATGGGGAAATTTATCGGAATACAGACATGGCTGTGAAAAATTGAATAAAAGGTGTTTTTTTTTGGATTCAGCACAGTGCTAATATTTTGGCAACGCACAGTCTACTTCCACTTCGTATCGCTAAAATATGATACTGAGCTGCTGAAAATTTTTGAAAGATGACGTATTATTCAAAAAGAATTCAACAGATTTCCCTATATATCCTGTCGTTTTCACAAACAACAGTTACTTGCTGCTATACACATATCTAAAGGGTGTGTCACATCAAATTGCATCACGGAAAAAGCGCTGTAGAAATTTAATTTTTAGGAATTATATCTTCAGCTTTCGATTATAATCAGATAAGAGTGTATAGATCACGTTGGCCATGCTTCACTGTCAATTTTTCGTAAATTTTGAAAAATGTCGTCGAACGAAAGAGAGCGTCGTGAATAAATCCTGTGCACTCATTTCGAGAATCCGGAGTTGTCACATCGGGACATCGGTAAGATGCTGGGAATCGTCCAATCCACGGTCAGCAGAGTACTAAAACGATACTTCGAGAACCTAACCATCGACCGGAAGGTGAAGAACGGCAAAAATGGATGCTCCGTCAGTGAAAAAGATCACAAGCGCGTAGTTAAGCAGTTTAGACGTGATCCGAGTAGTTCGGTCCGGGATGTCGCCAATAAGCTGAATTTGTCAAGTTCATTCGTCCAGCGGACCAAGCAGCGGGAGGGCCTGCGTACATACAAGGTTCAGAAGGCTCCTAACCGCGACGAAAGGCAAAACATGGTGGGGAAGACGCGAGCCCCGAAGCTGTACACCGAAATGCTGACGAAGCCGCATTGCCTGGTAATGGACGACGAAACCTACGTCAAAGCGGACTTTCGTCAGCTGCCGGGCCTGTTGTTCTTCTCCGCAGAGGACAAATTCAGCGTTCCGGAGGAGATTCGCAAGCAGAAACTATCCAAGTTTGCCAAAAAGTACATGGTGTGGCAAGCGATCTGCTCTTGCGGAAAGCGGAGCGCCCCCTTCGCGATGACCGGCACGGTAGCGGGCAGGTTTACCTTAAGGAGTGCCTACAGAAGCGCTTACTATCACTATTGAAGCAGCACGAGGGCCCGACCATCTTCTGGCCGGATCTCGCTTCGTGCCACTATTCAAAGGACGTGTTGGAGTGGTACGAAGCCAACGGGGTCACCTTGATGCCAAAGGAAATGAACCCGCCCAACGCGCCGGAGCTTCGCCCAATAGAGAAATATTGGGCGATTATGAAGCAGGCCCTCCGGAAGAACCCAAAAGTTGTCAAATCGGATGCAGACTTCAAGAGAAAATGGATTACTGTTAAAAAAAACAACCTGACGTTGTGCAGAACCTTATAGACGGGGTAAAGAGGAAGGTGCGAGCATACGGGCTTGGGCTCGAAGTATGAATAAAAAGAAAATGCCAAAAGTTGTTTAATAGTTTTTATTTTACTGTCTAAAATTTTCATAAGGATCGGTCTACTGGGCGAATTTCTACAGCGTTTTTTTCCGTGATGCAATTTGATGTGACACACCCTTTATATACATCCCTTAATAACTACATATCACAAATCAGCACGCTTTTCACATTCCCCACCGTGCGCTATCCAATTTTGGCAGGATTGCTGACAAGGTCACGTACCCCCCTTTTCTGCGTGCAAGCCTACCTGTCATCAGATTTGTGTTTGAACAAAAAAATACAACCACCCGAACACGGATTGATGGCTGTCGGGTGAACAGACAGCGACAAGTGAAGTGAAGAACAGGGGCAAATAATTTTGCATACGTCGACACAAATTTGCGTTTAGGAATTCAATTCAACAGCTATTTTTGTGACAGATAATTTATCATTCCACCGTGGTGTCACAAACTTGTTTGTGGGGGGGGGGAGGTATTTGTTCCCGAAGCAGGTCCGCCTCGGTGGGTGGTTCACAAAAGTTCCCTTCTCCACGTGGTAAAAGTCACGCGACAAGGCTGCCGGGGTGATACACCTGACAGGGCTAAAACCAACGGAGAGACGGTGTCATTTAGGTGGCGTGTTTCGTGCTAGATTTTGGATGACGTTTGACGGATGGGAGCGAAGAAATTTGTTCAATTAACTTTTGAAGGGAGGAATATAAGGTGAGCAATACAGCAATACGGGTTGGATTGCGATCACGCATTTCAGCATACATACTGTGACAAAACTGTTTTAGATCTTTGCCCTAGAAAACAAGTTTGAATAAATTAGGTGTATTCAGTTTAAGTAGTATCTAGTCCAATGGTTAATACAAAAATTTACGTAAAAACATATATTTTGTTCTGAAATAATCTCAGAACTCTTCCAATTAGACTAGAAAGTGTGTTTGTTTTATCGTTATAATTTTATGTTCATCATCAACGTATTCCTCTTACGTCTCTAAAGTATATTAGCCTTTCCATACCAAATAACACGCCTGGATGGTATTCTGAGAGTTCAGTTCCAGAATACATGCGTATCAGGGGTTTTCAGAGCTTTTTTCTTGGTGTAACACTTTCCAAAGTCAATACAAGTTTTTTTTATATAATTTGTTTATTTTCACAGGCCCAGTTACATAAGTTTTAAGGAGCCGATTTTTTTATAGAAGCAGTTGAAGATTTTTTTATTTTACTAGTTTACCCGGCAAACTTCGTTTCGCCCAAAATAGATTTTTTGTTATCGATACCTTCAAACATTCACGTTTTCTTGGTAAACGAACGTTCATGGGTCCAATCGCAGAACTGTTCATTGATTGATCTTCTAATTGACCTTTACAATTTCTGTTTTACAATAAATTTCCTAGTACTTCTACCAAAACTCGTCATTGTAATATCAAATTATTTTCAGTCACAATTCTCGTTCGAGATTTTTCAATCACTTGCAAATTACATTTTCTAACATGGAATTAGGGTTGCCAACTATAATTTTTAAAAAATCAGGAACAATGAAAATAAAAATCAGAATAAATCAGGATAGCTCGTATTGGGATGTCCGAAAAGTTAATGTCGATTTATGGGAAAACAAAAACATTATTTTCAATCAACGCATTATAATTTAATTTTATATCCATAGTTCTGTTTCACAATCTTTCGCCATCTTTCACACAGCATAAATATTCTATCCTCCCAGAACATGTTTGCTTCCTCTTCGAAAACTGCTGCGAGCTATGTATGGGAAAAACAGGTTGCTTGGTAGTAGCTCATAATACAGAATCCATTCCGAATCCCACCAGAAACAGAGTATATATTTCTTCGGGCGAAAACCGGATATGTAAAAGAATTAATAAGCATGGTATAAATCCTCGCACAAGCGGAAATGCTAGTGTTTCGCCTGACCTTTTGATCGTTTATATTGTTTCCGAAAAATCTACACTACAGTCAATTGCAGAGAATTCAATATTCAACTTTTCACTGAATCCATCCTCTATGCTTTGAAATGAATCTTTACTCGACATATGAGGAAGCATATCAACAGAGGATGACTGTCGATTTTTTCTTAATTTTCATGATATACGGTTATAGATATATTGGGTTGGGGAAAAGAAATTACGTATTTCTGATCGAAATTTGTCGCTTTATATAACATACTTTAAATTATCCAATTTAAGTCAAATATGCGCCATTTTGTTTGCAAACTTGTTGCCATTTAGAAGGCAACTTCATTATGCCATCCCCCCCCCCCCTTATAAAACCACCCACCTTATTTGCAAAAAAAAAAACTCAGACAGCCAATTTTCGCAAGCCTCTTTTGAGGCCAACTTAGTATCAGCAAGAGCGTTTTGCATGGACCGGAAGAGATGATAATCACTTGGAGCCAGGTCCGGACTATACGGTGGGTGCAACAGGACATCCCATCCGGTAGGGTCATCAAAGATGTGTGAGTCCGAGCGTTGTCCTGGTGGAAAACAACACCATTCCTATTGATCATTTCTGGCCGCTTCTGGTCAATCGCATGCTTCAAACAGTAGAGAACCTAGTTGAGGGTTTGGCCATAGTTGAGCAACTCATAGTGGATGATTCCCTTCCAATCCCACCAAACACACAGCAAAACCTGCCTGGCCGTCAATCCGGGCTTGGCGATGGTTTGGGCCGGTTTACCGCGCATCGACCACGACTTTTTTCGCTTTAGGTTGTTGTACGTGATCCGCTTTCCATCACCAGTCACCATCTTCTTCAAAAATGGATCTAGTTCGTTCCGTTTCAGCAGTGCATCGCAGGCGTTGATTCGGTCTAAAAGATTTTTTTGCGTCAACTCGTGTGGCACCCAAACATTCAGCTTTTTTTTTGGAATCCAATTTTCTGCAAATGGTTCCAAACGGTTTTATGGTCTATACCCAGTTTCTGGCCAATCGAGCGAGTGCTCACATGCCGGTCTACTTGGATGATTTCAACGATTTTATCGGTTTCCACGACGATTGGCCTACCAGTACGGGGTGTATCTTCGACAGCCACTACACCAGAACGAAATCGATCAAACCAACGCTGTGCTGTGCGAATCGTTACAGTATCGGGTCCATAAACTATACGAATTTTTTCGGCCGCCTTCGTTGCAGTTTTACCTCGCAGGTAGTAAAAACGTAAAATATGGCGAATTTCTTGCTTAGTGGACTCCATCTTTGACGCGCTATAACTTGAGACTGAAAAGGACAATCACAACACTGTCAAAACGACACATGTAGCACAGCTTTGCGTCTAGAGAATTTAACTTAATCTATATATATAAATGGATTTTTGTCTGTCTGTCTGTCTGTCTGATTTTTATGGACTCGGAAACTACTGAACCGATCTACATGAAAATTGGTATGTAGGGGTTTTTGGGGCCGGGGAAAGGTTTCGTGATAGTTTGAGACCCCTGCCCCTCTCTAAGGGGGGGCTGCCATACAAATTAAACACAAGTTTCTACATTACTCGAGAATTAATCAAGCAAATGTAACGAAATCTGGCATGTTGAGGTTTTAGGGTGCAATAAATGATTCTATGGTAGTTAGATACCTCTCTGAGTGCCATACAAATGTAACACGAATTTCTGCATTACTCGAGAATTATTCAAGCAAATGAAACCAAATTTGGCATGTGGAAGTTTTAGGGTGCAATGAATGTTTGTACGGTGGTTAGATACTCCTCCTCCCGCTGTAAGGGGGGGGGGGGTCGGTCTGGGTTGTGGGTTTGTAAATTTCTGCATAACTCGAGAACTAATCAAGCAAATGAAATCAAATTAGGCATATGGAGGTTTTAGGGTGCAATAAATCTTTCTATGGTGATTAAACACTCCACCCCCCTCTCTAAGGGGGGGCTGCCATACAAATGAAACACAAATTACAGGGGGGACACAAACACAAACTTCTGCAGTACTCGAGAACTAATCAAGCACAATATGGGATTTGAGGGTTTTTGGGTATGAGAAATTTTTCTATGATGGTATGACACCCCTCTCTCCTCAGGAATGGAGAGAGGGTCCCATAAAAATACTACACATATTTCAACCAAACATGACAATTGAAAATTTTCGGAAAACTCTGATGGAAAAAGGGAAAAATCAGAAAATTAAATTCCCATATGTTCTACAATTACATAGTGATAAGTGCTGTCAGTCATTTGATGTTTGCGCTAGCGAAATTGATCTTTGTTCGAAACTGGAAATGGATTTCAATGTGATGAAACGCACTCCTATTTCTTTTTCTATCTATTCCAATAAAAGAGTATCGCCGAATGTGTTGATAAGAGCAACTCGAGGAAAGAATTGTCCGATTTAGGGTTGTCTTTATTCTATCATATTTTCTGTATAAAACATTTATTCCATGTAACGGAGAAACATGTTATTTGCAAGTGGTTGAAAAATCTTGAACGAAAATTGTGTCTGAAAATAATCTGATATTATAATTATGAGTTTTGTTAGAAATACTAGGAATTTTATTGTAAAAGGTAAATTCAACGGGGTCGATTAGAAGATCAATCAATGAACAGTTCTGCGATTGGACCCATGAACTTACTCATAGTAAGAAAACGTGAATGTTTAGGTATTGATAACAAAAAAAAAAACAAATGTTGGGCGGGACGAAGTTAGCAATATTTTAAAATATGAGAAAACAAATCTTTGCACAGCGCAATGCTCTAAATATACCGACAAAATTTAGACATATAAAAAACAAAATTTAAATAAATACCAGAGCAGTACTGGATCTCTAAATTCAAAATAAATTGAAAATGCCCAAAGGCCAAAAAAATATTTTTTATTCGCGCAATTCTCCTAAAAATTAAAGAAAAATTACGCTACATGTCAAAAAAACAACACATACGTACGCATTTAAATAAAAATTAAAACAAAAATAAACTCAAAGTCTCAAAGTAATATAATTTTTTCCAAAATTTTTGTACCGCGAAAACCACTCTAAAAATTCTGGAAAAAATTACATATACAGTAAAACCTTTTTTTCCGAATTTTTTTTTTGTGCGATTTTCTGTTCTTGTGCGGTGTATGAAAAGAAGCATATTTGACGAAGTTATCGTCTATTTAGTTTTTTCGATGGTTTATACGCCTTTCAGTGCGAAAAAAGCATATTTGCGTCTCAATTATCTACTTCTGAAATCATTCCCCTCCTCTCATCAAATGCTCTAAGTTTTTCTTCGTTTTTGCATGACATGATTTCTAACAGCAACACGTTTCGACATGCAACTAAAAGCACAAAACAGCCACGCGCAACCGAAAAGGCAAAGTGTCCCAACGCAAAGCAGGGAAGCAAAAGAAAATTGAACGGTGAACGGCGTGAATTTGAGTTATTTTCTTGGGGGAAACTTATTTTATGCGGTCCCTAAATACCGCACAAAAAAAGTTTTTTTTTCTAAATGTGTACCGAACACGCTTTTTTAAAGCAAGAGTAGTACTGAATCTCAAAATAAAAAATTAATAATTAACAATAAAATTAATTCAAAAAATTTTTCAGTATTCGATTTACTCATGAAACAAATGTTTGAAACCCTTTGTAAGATGTACTTTCAGTATTTTTTTTTCAGATTTTTGTCTCAAAGCTATTGAGAATGGCGTGAAAAAAACGAAAAGGTGCAAAAATTGTTTTCAAAATTTCAATATTTTTTTTTGTACTTTAATTTTTGATAAAAATAATTTTTTGATAATTTCTCTTGGTACGTGAGATGTACATTTAGTATTTTTTTTCAAATTTTTGTCTCGAAGCATTTAAGGATGGCGTGAAATAAACGAAGAAGTCTGTTTTCCACTATAGATCCTATATTAAACCACATAGGGGTTAAAAAACCGCCAAAATTTCTTATTTAATATCCTATTCGGTTTGGGGGCACTTTTTACTCCCTTACCCGGCAAAGCCCTTTGTGTTTCATTTGTATGGCAGCCTTCCCTTAAAGAGAGGAAGGTGTGTCGTACCACAAGAAATACATTTGTTGCCCCCTAAAATCTTCACATGCCTTTTCATAAATAAATCAAAATATTCTTAAACCGAACACCATCCTAGCTCCACTTTCTGAAGAGGGCTTCATTCGAATGTGGACGCATGGTGTTTCACCGCTGGTCCACAACGAAAATCAACCGCTTGAATATAAGAACTAAATCAATTCCGACTCATGTTGCGTTTACTAGAGTCTGTAATATATTCAGACATTGACAACAGAAGACATCTCCAAATTCACTGTGAAATGACAGCATTTGTAAAGTGCTCAAGTGAAATATATTGCGTGTTTTATGCGCACTCATTCTGTGTCACAAAAAGTCATATAAACGAGTCCAAAAATAGGACTGGGGTCCTGGCTTCGTATTCAATTCTTATCGCTTCCCATTCTGGAGATTGCCACATTTTCTCGCCTGAGAAATTGAGTTACATTTTATCGCATCATCTGAGAAAAGTATCGTCTCCTCCCTGCATATTACTCTATTTTTGCGTCATTGTCTATCTCGTTGCCTTGTTATTGGTATATACGGGTTCTTTATAACGGTTTTATAAAGCTCTAGACAACATTTATGGACAGAACAAACGTTTTGTGTTTAAACACAAATCGGAGCGTTGAGATTCATGGAAACAACTGTATCATTACTGATCATTCAGATGTTAGTAGCAAAATTTAAGGTCAAATTCCGTTAGATAACAAATCACATTGTGGACGGTGGTCTCAAACATAGTTTCCAAGTTTCCTAGAGACAAAAGCGAGTCAAATCAAGCACATCACAAATAGTAACACAAGCCACCCTAGCAAAATTTCTCCAATTTAATTCCGCAAACACATTTTCATTGCTGGCACCAAAATCGCAGACAATAAACAAGTGTCATTACCCGCCAGTATACGGAACAATAGATAACTTCCTGCAGCATTAAATTTAAACTGTTCAGTCATTAATATTTGGACCATTCTCGGTGTCACATAACTACACCGGGTGTCGGATACGGTTTACCATCGTTGCTGGTTCGCGCAATGGGACAACATTCATCCCGTCCACCCACTCCTCTCTCTCTCGGTGTTTTCTGGAAAACTTCCAACACATGAGTGTGATACACGTACTGCGGGCTGCGACCCTTTCAGCTATTTACGAGAAGCAGAAAGTGAATACATTAGGACGATACGTTGGTTGCTCCGGTGGCAAAGTGCCCAACTCCGGGTTCTACCCACTGGTTCGCCACTGAATTTCAACCAAGCGAATCACTTTCCCAGTCAAAGATGCAAGCTGTGATTAGTGTCGAGCGGTAAACGGCAAGGGCTCTAATTCAGCTACAATGTTAAGCAATACTGAGAAAACGAAATGGATGAACAAATTGATGTTTGTAGAACTATCATTCTGCAATGTAGGACCCATATGGATACGAGTTTAAGGAAATTACTTTACTTTGTGCCAATGATGATACTCAAACAGCTTCAGTGATAGACATTCGTTTAGCCGCAATTGAAAAAAAAACTTGAAACACTTATAAAACAACTAGGAATGTTCTTTTTATCGGGATACTTATTCGCTGTAGTGATAGTATATTTAAGTCAATTTTATTGAAAGGACGTGCGTCACAATCACACATACACACAAGGCGGCATCGGTGGATATAAACATTCAAACGTCGTTTTTTCCCGAGACATACGTTTAGCCACAGGGCATAAAAATCGAGATTTCCCATAATCACCAAGCCTTTATCTGTGTTTTTTGAAAAAATACTTGGGAATGTTCAATTTACAAGATAAATGTTCGATGTACAACGTAAGAAGTTGGTCAGATTAGTGATTTACGTAGAATTTAAAGGAATAGCGAAAGGTATTCTATTGAAGGAAGAGGGGCGGAAAATAATAAAGATATTCAGTGATCAAAAGCTTCCTAATCGCTCGATCGTTACAAAAATTGGTCTATCTGAGAAAGTGGTACGGAATTTCTCCAAATAGTGCCAGAAATATGGGATATAACGACCAACAAATGGGAACACCAAAGTTACTTTGCGTCTTAGAGGTCGGATAAGACACGAAGCAACCAGGAAACGATGTCCTGCTCATACATTAAGGCAGAATCGGTTGTTCCAGTAACGAAGAGGCATATTGCGCGCATCTTGAACGAGTCACCAAACATCATGTGGAAGAAACTTCGAGGGAAGCCGAAACTGACCGCTACCCATAAGCAGAACCATCTCATTTTCGCCCGGCAATACATGGAATGAAAGCTAGAATGGAGAAATATTGTATTAGGCTGTCAAAAAAGTCCTGCGGTATTTTTTTTGAATTTTCATTTGTTCATAAAATTAGTTACAATCATCTGTTTTAAGATGGGGGGTCTCCGTAGCCACATTGGTTGAGCGTTCGCTTAGTAAGCGATCGATCGTGAGTTCAAAACTCAGGGCCCTCATTGACCATCTTTGTGTTGTTACAGAATAGCTACGTCCACGCAACAATCATCAGCGATGGAGATCGATCCACGGTCGAAGTGAAGATCGATCCATCCATACAACTGCTCTGCTCTGCCAGACACATCGGGCTACTGTTCTATAAATAACTCAACAATGATCAATCAACTGTCTCCGCTGTCCGGTGGTCCAACTGGATAATGGAAGAACAGAAAGAATACTCTTACGCCTAAATGGCTACTGTGTGAATGTACCATATGTAATGGTATAGAAGGAATACTGTCGAATGGCAACTGTGTAATGTGCTAATTATATATATGATAACCATGTGACATGTACACGATTAAAATTCGTCTCTGTTACAGCTAAAATGCTAATGAGCCTTAAATAAATAAATGGGATAAAAAAAAAATCTGTTTTAAGTCAAATATGCGCCGTTTTGTTCGATGACTTGTTCCCAACGAGATGCCAACTTCATAATACCCCTGTTATAGAAGCTCGCTTCCTTATTGGCAAAAAACTCGGATAGCCAATTTTCACAGCCCTCTTTTGTGGCTAACTTCTGACTACCTAGCTCGTTCGCCATGGACAAAAACAGGTGGTAGTCACTTGGTGTAAGGTCCGGACTATACGGCGGATGCAAAAGAACCTCCCATCCGAGCTCCCGGAGCTTCTGGCGCGTCACCAAAGAAGTGTGTGGCCTGGCGTTGTCCTGATGGAAGACAATGCGGCCTCTGTTTATCAAAGATGGCCTCTTCTTCATGAGTGCTACCTTCAAGCGGTCCAGTTGTTGGCAGTACAGGTCCGAATTGAGCGTTTGGCCATAGGGAAGCAGCTCATAATAGATGACTTGACAATCCCACCAAACACACAGCAGAACCTTCCTGGCCGTTAATGAGGGCTTGGCCACCGTCTGAGCCACTTCAGCGGGCTTCGATCACGACCGTTTGCGCTTCACGTTGTCGTAAGTGACCCACTTTTCATCGCCAGTCACCATTCGCTTCAGAAACGGGTCGATTTTGTTGCGATTCAACAGCGATTCACATGCGTCGATACGGTCAAAGATGTTTTTTTGCGTCAACGTGTGTGGCACCCATACATCGAGCTTCTTTGTGAATCCAAGCTTCTTCAAATGGTTAATAACGGTTTGATGACTTATCCCCAGCTCTTGGCCGATGCTACGGCTGCTACTATGCCGGTCTTTCTCGGTTAATTCAGCGATTTTGTCGCAATTTTCGACGACAGGCCTTCCGGAGCGTGGCGCATCTTCGACGACCTCTACACCAGAACGAAAACGTTGAAACCATCGTTGTGCGGTGGAAATGGAAACTGTATCGGGTCCATAAACTGCACAAATTTTATTGGCAACTTGAGATGCATTTTTGCCTTTGTCATAGTAGTACTGTAAAATATGTCGGATTTTCTCTTTATTTTGCTCCATATTTGCGACACTATAACTCACGAACGACTTAACCAAACAAAACACTGTCAAGGACTATATTATAGCGCGCAAAATGAAAAAAAATACCTTTCCAACAAGCTATAGTATGACTCGATACAATGAATACAACTAGAACTACGCGCTTACAACGACACCTCGCGGAAATACCGCAGGACTTTTTTGACAGCCTAATATTTTCCGGCGAAAAAAGTTCAATTTAGATGGTCCGGACTGTTACAGTTGCTATTGGTACAATTTAAGTCAACGGCATGTCGTGAGATCGAAGCGAAACTTTGGGGGCGTAAGTTTGACAGTGTGGGGAGCCGTTTCCTATCACAGCAAGCTTCCCATTTGTTTCATTTTCACCCGAATGAACTCCGAAAAGTATCTTCAATTACTGGAGGACATTTTGATTGGCCATATTGAGAATAACTCTACCTAGGATGTCGTTTTTTCAGCAGGACTATGCATAGATCCACGTTTCCAAGCAATCGAAGGCATGGTTTACCGAGTAGGACATTCCGCTTCTTGAATGACCTGCTGGCAGTCGATTGCAATCCCATAGAGAACCTATGGAGAATCTTGGCCGAGATGGTCTATGCAAACGGATGACAATTTGACAACATTTCCAGTCTCCAGGCAGTAATTCAGGAGTGTTGGACTATAATCAATATGGCAACACTTTATAAGCTGTCTGACTCGATGCCAAATCGAGTTTTCAAAGTGATCCGAAATGGAGTTGGACATACTAAATATTAGCTACCGATTGGACTCGAAATTTGCCGCACAAATTTTCTTTTATTGAAATTTTAGGATGCGGCTAAACGAATGTCCACCCTGATTCCACATATTTGAATTACTTAGAAAACAAAAATGTGAATTTATACTTTTTTTTAGAATGAATTCGATGAAAATAAACAATAATCGTCTTTTATGCGCAAAACTGTACAAAGAATTGACTTATTTTTAAAAATATTGAGGAAAGAGGAAATTTAGTTTGGGTGAACTAGAAAGAAAGTCAGACGATAGGACTCAAAGTTCCATTGCGAATTGATAATCATGTTCCAATGGTCAATAGCGATACCAACCATTTCATGGGCTTATATCGATATGTTTTAGCAACATATAATTTATTGCACCTCATCTAACACGAGAAATTAAGGAGGCACGCGAGAATTTACTCCAGTGTGAAAAGTAATTCATATTTGAGCATTTTCAATTATGCAACTAGAATAGAACAATAATCACTAAAACAATTCATAACATAAACAAAAACTACGTGCCAGTTTGCTTATTCTTGACAAGGAATCAAAACCAAACCAGAAAAACACAGACATGATAGAATTGAACAAATGTCATCTAAAAGTTAGGCTTCCCATTACGATATAAACAAATCACCGCTTCCTCAGAAATGCGAACGACGAAAAAGTGTGAGGAAAAGTTAGTCAGCTTGCCAAACTCATATTGTACGTGAGTGATTTACTATGAGCTTTGCTGAAGAAAGCAGCGTATTCTAGGCGAAATCAAACTCTTCCTCATTCGAAACGAACGTTTCGTTTATTGTGGGTAGAGAAGAGTGAAACACACTCTCGACACAGCATAACGAACACAAACAATACTATTTTTTCATGTTAAATAGGCTCAGGTGAACCAAAGCACAGAGGGCGAGTACCCGCTCGAAACAACGAATGTGAAATAAGTTCCTAATTTAATTCCAGACGATTCGCCTTGGGATAAACCCAAAATTTCCATTTCCGACAAACGATTGATTCCACACACAAAAAAAAGGCGAGGGAAAAGGTTCACAAACCAAAGGGAATTAAATTATTTTCCACCGTCGTCAACACTTTCCCCCGAGATGAAAGATAATATAAATAATTGTTTAATTTACATTCACTTTATTAATCCGCCCTTTTCTTTTCCTTTGCAATTTCAAGTAGCGTGACACTAAGAGCGAACAATCGAGAAATCGCAATCTGGTGAGGAAGGACGGTAAAAGGGGCCGAGGAATGGTACCACTGATTCGGGGAAAATTATATCGTTGTGGGCTAATTAAGGCGGCTCGCACACCGGAGCAATAAGCAACTAACAACTGTTAACATGCAATAAGCAATATTATCGCCAATGGATTTTTCCATTTGATTTTTGGTGATCTCTCACACCGACGCAATACGATATCACTATCGCCTTTACAGATCAACACATATCGCTAGCAACGCGACGTGTCGGTTGAAGGGCAACTTATCGCTCATAATTTGACAAGTTTCGTACATTAAGTAGATTGTGTGCATAATGTCAAGCGTTATTATTGCTCTGGTGTGCGGAGAACAACAAAATATGTTGCCTGTTGTATATTGCGTATTGCAGCTTGCTAGTTGCTTGTTGCTCCGGTGTGCGAGCCGCCTAAACCGTCATAATTGCGTTTTCTCCCTTCGGTCGGTGAACTTTTTTTGGCCCCCCCCCCCCAAACGAACGAACGAACGAACGAATTGCAAGAAAACAAATTCGAAACACGATCACATTATGGTCCGCAATTCGCCGAAAGATGATTTTTTTAATCGTTTATTCTGTTCATATCGAAGCTTGTTCAACTAAACATTCGCAAAGCGGATTTTATAAAATGTGATCCCATTATAGGCATTTGGTTTAATTACATGTGCGCTTCATTTGCTCTTGTTGGCGCCTTAAATTGGCAGTGTCGATGGGCTATTATTACGAATCATGTACATAATTGTAATTCTGCTTAGTGGAAGGCGCAATCTTCATACAAATTACTTCAGTTGTAATTGAACACTTGTGGAAGCGGTACGCATTTGATTTCGTAATCCTAGCGATTTCAGTATGACTAGAGATGAGAAACCTGTTGCTTGTATTGTGACAATTGTCATACATCTCATTTTCGGATAACTTCCCAATCAAATGATTATTCAAAAGTTATAAAAGACCCAGTAAGACTCACAGATGCTAATTCTAACATTCGTATAATAAAACAATTCTAGTATTATTCAGTAAACCTAATGTGTGCTGAATTATTAAATGTTTAACCGTTTGAGTGCGGAGCAAATTTTGTGAGCATATGCCAAAAATGCGCATGATTTTGGGTATATTTAAAAAATACTAAAAGACGCAGATAACTGATTAGGTCACAAAAGTTGTATTATTGAAAAAAAAAAAACTCATTAAAAGTGGGTTTTACAATTTTTTTTTTAATATTAACTTCCTTATTTGTACATTTATTATTTATTTAAATAATTAGAATAAAGGGTGTGTCACATCAAATTGTATCACGGAAAAAACGCTGTAGAAATTTAATTTTTAGGAATTATATCTTCAGCTTTCAGATAAGAGTGTATAGATCACGTTGGCCATGCTTCACTGTAAATTTTTCGTAAATTTGGAAAAATGTCGTCGAACAAAAAAGAGCGTCGTGAATTAATCCTGTGCACTCATTTCGAGAATCCGGAGTTGTCACATCGGGACATCGGTACGATGCTGGGAATCGTCCAATCCACGGTCAGCAGAGTACTAAAACGATACTTCGAGAACCTAACCATCGACCAGAAGGTGAAGAACGGCAAAAATGGATGCTCCGTCAGTGAAAAAGATCACAAGCGCGTAGTTAAGCAGTTTAGACGTGATCCGAGATGTTCGGTCCGGGATGTCGCCAATAAGCTGAATCTGTCAAGTTCATTCGTCCAGCGGACCAAGCAGCGGGAGGGCCTGCGTACATACAAGGTTCAGAAGGCTCCTAACCGCGACGAAAGGCAAAACATGGTGGGGAAGACGCGAGCCCGGAAGCTGTACACCGAAATGCTGACGAAGCCGCATTGCCTGGTAATGGACGACGAAACCTACGTCAAAGCGGACTTTCGTCAGCTGCCGGGCCTGTTGTTCTTCTCCGCAGAGGACAAATTCAGCGTTCCGGAGGAGATTCGCAAGCAGAAACTATCCAAGTTTGCCAAAAAGTACATGGTGTGGCAAGCGATCTGCTCTTGCGGAAAGCGGAACGCCCCTTTCGTGATGACCGGCACGGTAAACGGGCAGGTTTACCTTAAGAAGTGCCTACAGAAGCGATTACTACCACTATTGAAGCAGCACGAGGCCCCGACCATCTTCTGGTCGGATCACGCATCGTGCCACTATTCAAAGGACGTGTTGGAGTGGTACGAAGCCAACGGGGTCACCTTCGTGCCAAAGGAAATGAACCCTCCCAACGCGCCGGAGCTTCGCCCAATAGAGAAATATTGGGCGATTATGAAGCAGGCCCTCCGGAAGAACCCAAAAGTTGTCAAATCGGAGGCGGACTTCAAGAGAAAATGGATTTCTGTTCAAAAAAAAAACTACAATCTGACGATGTACAGAACCTTATGGACGGGGTAAAGAGGAAGGTGCGAGCATACGGGCTTGGGCTCGAAGTATGAAAAAAAGAAAATGCCAAAAGTTGCTTAATAGTTTTTATTTTACTGTCTAAAATTTTCAAAAGGATCGGTCTACTGGGCGAATTTCTACAGCGTTTTTTCCGTGATGCAATTTGATGTGACACACCCTTTATTATACTTACACAATTTAATTCGCACTATCGCTTGCTGCACAAAGCGCATAAAGTTCTCTTTTACAAATGTCCCTGAGAGACGAAATTCAACTTTAAGAGGTGCCAAGTTAAAAATATAAGGTTGGGGAGAAAGTTATCCACTATTTTCGCGTTGGCTGGCTTTAGTGATCAACATCTCGCGTAATATCGATCACACAATTTATATTTTAGGCTCGTTGTAAAGGTGGCATTTCACACTAAAAAAAAATCTTTTGTTGTTTTTTGTTTGTTCCATTCAGTTGTGAGTTACAGGGTGTTAACAATTGAGGTCAACAAAGAGAAAATTCGGTACATTTTACATTTTTTATCTTAAAAATGCGAAAATGCAAGTAAGGCCGCTGAAATTGTGATTGATGTTTATTGTGCCGATACTGCAACAGTAAAATACGTGCAATTTAATTTATTTTCAAAAAATATTTTATTTTTTATTTTGTAATTTTTTTAGGTTTTTTTTTCGGTGCAATACAGTAAGTTATTATCTCTACTGTCAACAAATGGACCGTTTGAAACTAACGATTGAACAGAAAAGTTCAGAATTGGCCAACAAAAGAGGTGTTGTGTTTCATAAGGACAACGCAAGGCCACAAAATTCCGAGAGCTTATTTGGGATGTTTTAATGCATCCACCATATAGTTCGGACCTGACACCAAACGATTATCACCTTTTTCTCGCATTGTAAAATTTCCAGTGTGAAAAGAAATTGAGTTCAAGAGAAGATTGTAAAAATCTGTTGCTATGGTTTTTCGCTAATAAGGACCAAGTCCTCTATGATAGAGACACTATGAAACTTTGGCAATAAATTTTCCAACAAAACGGTGTACAGTAGTGCGGGGCAAAGGTGCGCACGTAACTGTTGTCGTCCAATAACCCTTGAAATAAAAGCAAATAAAATTCACTTTGCTTACCAAATTATAACTATATATATTACCTTCGATAAATAGTACAACAATTTTTCGAGTTTTGTAGTTTTGTAGTTAGACAAAAACTTATTTTAATACAAAATAGCAAACGCGTACTTTTGCCCCATAGTGGGGACAAAGGTGCGCACCGTACGGGGCAAGAGTGCGCACATATTGAATTGTACTTCTGAGGTGACTTGTAACAAAAAATAAATGATTTATCATTACCAGCGGAAGAAGCATCATCACCAGAGTGGGTGCCCAGTGGGGAGGAGGAGGGTGCTGTATGATGTTTTATGGGTGGAGATAAGTGGGTGTTATGATCGAACATACCACGTGGAAATTTTTGGGAGGGAGGAGGTTGACAATATAAGATATCTGAAAATGTCCAACATTCAAAACAGAATTATTTTTTAATAACAAACTAGCTGACCCGGGGAACTTCGTCCTACCCACAATTGATATATTGATATAAATCATTTCGAACACTCAAGTTCCCACAGAAATAATTACTATAATAATAATACATAATCTATACTCGCGGTATATAATTTCTTTTTTGACATATAAACCGGATACAGACTAAAACGCATCAATCCTAATACTGACTGCTTAAATTCGTTGCTCCGTTCTTGGGTTAAATCGTAAGGAACGGACACCAAATCATTTTTACTAATATAGATGAAGTTTATAAATGCATAGTTATCTTCACTTAATTTATTTGAAACTCATTGTTGAAAAAAAACAATAAAAAAACATTATTCATTCGAACTTCATTTTGAATTATGTTTAAGCAATTGTTTATTTTTCTTCCTTGATCTTGGATTTCGGTTCTGAGGATTCCGACGCTTTGCCTTGGAGCGCTGTAGTGGGATTCGAAGGGACAGACGATGGTTCCTTATGAAGCTAGAATCCAAACCTTATCGTGCTAGGTTTGCAACATGATTGAATTCATGCTGAAGGTTGTTGGCTTCCGCAAAATCAAACGCCAGACGACGTAAATCTTTGAGAGTCACACCATAGAAAGCTTTGTCCAGTGCTCTGCAGTGGTCCGCCAGATCCTCAGACTGCTCACTCGTAAATATATGTCTGAACAGCCCTAGGTGCTCGCTGGCTCATCCCAGCAGAAGTAGAAATGTCAATAAAAGAAAATTAAAATCATAAATCACTCACTGATATAAGCACTGATTCGGAAATACCGAGGTCTACCGCAATCCGACGTTTCGATACTCTCACCCGAAGCCTCTGTCGGCCCGACAGTATTTCTGGATTGCATTTCTTCAAATCAGTTTTCTTCTTGTGGATCTCGTTACAAATTTGGTTAAAAACATTTTAAAATTATTTTTCAGAGCAAAACTTTGGTGCGAACTTTTGCCCCACAAGCAATTTTTTATCTAGTCGAATTTTTGAAAAAAGCTGTTGAGATTTTTCACAAAAACGAATATGCACTATCATCTACAATAGAATGAAGGTTTCCTTGAGTTTCGAATTTTCCAATTATTTTATGTTAGTTAATCATCATCTCCAAAACTGAAAAAAATAGATAAAAACATCACAAAACTCTTTTTACCTCATATCTTTTTTGCCACTTTCATGAAATGTATCTTGTTTATATGTGTGAGCTGCTGAGTTAATAATGTATCAAACGAATACACTGTTGTTGAAATTTTATGCTCATTTGCTTCAAAAAAGCCAATGCCCACCTTTGCCCCGTGCGCACCTTTGCCCCGCACTACTCTATATTTGACACTAGTCGGACAATTCGAAGCATATTCAAAATAGTTTTGAATTTCACCCAAAAATAATGGATTTCTTTTTCCCCAACCTAATATTAACATCAAACAAGAAGGGCACTATCGCGCTCCCCGCGCTTTTGGCATATAAAAAAGGAGCCACGTATTCAAAGGGTTAATGAAGATTGTGTCGCTTAAGAATTGAGGCAGAAAAATGCATATCTTTCAACAGCTCCCAAACCAATGCACAATGATCCAGGAAGTGCATTGAAGTGGAAATTAGCATCTAGAGCTCGACGATTAGTTATTTTGATGTTGTCGAAAATAGGGTGACCAAAATTTTCGATAAAATAAAAAATCTAACTTTCTTATCTAATCACTGATAGAACATCATTTCGCCATCCGTTCGATGCTCAGAATTTCCTAGTAACGTTCAATTATTCGACTCACCGTTGACTGCACGACTCCGAGTTGTTTTCCGATGTTCCGAAGTGAGAGTTGTCTGTTGTATCGTTGACTTTCCAATTCGTGAACGGAACCCAGCAGTTATAAATTTAGCCGTCCATCTTGAAAATGACAAGCGCGAATCTTCCTCCAAAGAACTAAAACAAAATCCAAATTTTCTGCAGATGTAGTAACGTAAGACTAGCTTATTGGGATAATTTTATATATTACATTATATTACATTACAGTTTTATTAGCGGTTTTCCGCTAACTGGGCGAAAGGCACAGCTCAGTTGTCGAATTCTGCTCGTTAACTGGGCTGACCTTTCAAACGTAAAAAACCACCGAGGGGAACGTCAATAATGCACTCAAAAATATTAATTGAAAAATATGGAAGCGCAATACAAAAACTACACTGAAAAAAATAATTTGTAAATATAACGAACTTTTCGAAAAATGCAACCAATCTAGTCTTTTTTTACCGTGTTAATTATTGATTTAGTCTACAATGAGAAATAGTTAAACATATATGTCAACCAACACCATGATTCGAAAGTCGAATATCGGCTACATTTACTCGTTAAAATACACGTGTTACAATTAAATCAAAACCCTTACCTCCGTATTGCCTTATGAAAAAAATATTTAATATGCGCTTTTCTCACCACAGTCTTCAGATATGACACATTCAAATTTACGTATGCTATTGAGTAAAATAGACTAACCTCTGGTAGGGATATCCATTGAATCTGACATTCATTTCACAAACCACAGCAGACATTAAATCGTTTAACTTGGCATATTAGAAGTCGTATATAAAGTGAGATCGAATCAAAACAATATCGGTCAAAGGATACATTATGTATATTTGAAATCGTATAAAATGCGAAAACCACTATTTTATTGATCACTACAGATTAAGTCTTAGTTCAGTGTAACAAATACCGGTTTTATGGATCCGGTAGGAACGAGAAGGAGAGAAGCCCAGCGAGCGAGGTGGTTGGACCAGGTGGAGCAGGACTTGGCTAGAATCGGTGCAGCCGAGAGTTGGAGAACTGCAGCCATGGACCAGGTTTATTGGAGAAGAGTAGTGAATCAGATATAATCTCAATGGGATGTAGAGTCATAGTAAATAAATAAATAAATAACGTAAAATCGATCTATACGAAATCATTTATGCATATCAGGCTGATGCAGTTTGTAATTCGCATGAACATATTAATTAAATCAATGCAGTACTGCCTAAAAATTGTATTACCACAGCAAACATTAAATCGTTTAACTTTTGCACATGCTAGGTCGCATATAAATCCGTATCAAATAACAATCGTATAAAATACCAATCAAAGGATGCTTCATGTATATCCGAAATCGCATAGAATTCCAAAACACGATAATCCTAGTAGGGTAAAGGCACTATAATTCGACCCATAAGTCCAGCTCATGGTAAAAGAAACATTTGTATATCACAAAAACAGTATGGTTTTTCATGGAAGATGTCCCAATGTTAGAGATAGACATTCATTGAATCTGGTTTTATAAGAAAAATAATCATACAATACCTCTATATTTTCTTATATCCATTTTCCCCTGTAATGTTCTATTGTTCTAATTTTCGACCTCTAAGTGTTCTAAAACAAAAAGCAATATATTTCATTGGTATCTAACTACAACTACAACTACATATACTATTTTATGGTATAGTACTATCATTACTATTAAAACATCACGGCAATCGAATGCTAATCCGTTTGAACTATATTATATGTTTCTTATCAATCCATTTATATCCATCAATTATAATATTGATCAATATTGATCTTGCTTTAATAAGGTACTGTTGTTAGACTTTAGATTAAGTTCCTTTCCTTCGAACGATGATTTTCTCTGGTCAACTTATCGAGCTTCAAACTCTGCCGCATTCGTTTTGCCTCCTCTTGTTTCTGTTTCTTCAATTCGGATACCCGTTTACGTTCCATTCTAGCAATCTTCCTGTTCTCCTTTTCTTGCTCCAAACGACGCTTGTCCTCTTCCTTTTGTTTGAACTCTCGAATTAATTCATCTGACGTAAGTATATGATACCTTTTCGATTTATATTCTCGAGTATTTTTTCTCGTTGGAGTAAGAGGTGTGGTCAAATAATTTCCCAATGCTGGCTCTGAAGGCATCGTTGCTAGATCTGCTGCATCTGCTGCATCAGACCACGTTACAGGTCTGAAGGTGCTGCTTCCGAGGAAGTAGATGCAAGAGGCTTGTTATGTACAGAATCGTCATTGATAACTTGCATTGCAGCAGAAACTCCTTCTACTGGTGCTACAAGCGGTTCACCATAGTCGATGTCGCATAGCAAGTTATCGTTGAGATCATTTTCCTGAATTGTCTCAATAAAATCAGGAAAATTATTCTCTATTATAGTAAAATTTTTAAATAATGCTCTTTCGTCTTCGTTTTGTAGGCAGACGAGTTCACTCTTGAACTTTTTAATTCTTCGTGAGCCAATAGTTTTAACACATTCCTGCAACGTGTTCGTGGCAGTAAATAATCTTTCTTGGAGTTGAAATGATTCCTCAGATGTTTCCAACTGATCTCTTTCAATTATTTCCAGGGAATCTGATTCGTTAGTATATTTCCCCAAACACTTTGAATAATCAATTGCTGTCTGATCCCATGGGTATAAACCAGAGGACCTAAAACCATTTTTAATGGTTTGGATAGTCAAAGAATTTCGAAGACAGTCTTGAAGCACTAATGCAAAATTCATGGTTGTCACAGAAGCCATCAGATTTTGACTCCTGAATCTCGCAACAGCTTTTGCCCAACCATTTTTAAGAGGTTTGAAGGCCGCGACATCAGCTGGCTGCATGATTCGCGTTACGTTCGGATACAACGCGACTAAAATGATACCCAGTTCTCGGCACAACAGTGATGTGTTTAAATTAATGTGGCTACTGTGGCCATAAATAATGAATAAAACCGGCTTTGAAATGTTATTGCTTTCAATGAATGGGCGAAAAACATTGCGGATATAATCCCGGAACACGTCCGACGTCATCCAACCATTGTCAGATTTCGCGATTCCCCATTTTGATGGAACCGAGTCAGCTACTTTTTTAGGTATGGTTTTATATGGATAAATAATTGTAGGAGGAACTACTTTACCAGCTGCGGAGAAACTAAACATCGTTGTAATGTTGGTTTTACTACAGCCTCTCTCGATGTCATATACGTTACGACTTCCACGCTGCGCGAAAACAGATTTTGTTTTTGGATTTAAATAGAACGAAGTTTCATCTGCGTTGAAAATTCTTTCAGGATCGTTCAAAATGTCCAAATGTCCTTCCGTTGTCAAAAAGTCTTGAATTTTTTTAAATCATGATTCTATATCCGGCTTGGACACTTTTGCGCTGGCGTTCGTAACGAATTCCGGAGTGCGAAGCGTGATCTGCGGGTGTCTTTTAAGGAATAATCGCATCCACGTGCGTCCTTATTGTCAACAAATTATATACTATGTTAATCAATCTCCGGGGAAACACAGACTTCATTTACCTGGACGGTTGTTCTTGAAGTTATTGGGTCTGGCGGATGCTACCAGGAATTGCCTTACAGTTTCTGTAAGCATTTCCCGAGTTACTGGAAAGCATCTCCTCTGCATATCGAATATCCAATTTTGTACATAATTTTCTTCTTTCTGGGAAAGTATGGTAGACGGTCCAGATCGGAAAATGGTTTGAGATTTCTTGAGCAATCTCGACTTTATAGTTGATTTTGGAATTTGGTACTGCTTAACTGCCGCATAGATGGTAAGTTCCTTGTTTCGGATTTTGCAAACTACTTCCTGGAGAGCATCTTCCGTGTACACTTGTCTGTATTTTCCAGGTCACTTCGATTAAAAACATGATAAGTATTGTATAGATTGAATGTAAAATTTGTAGTTATAACTCACCATATTGTCTGAGTAGTTCCGGAATTTGAAAACAGTTCTCTAGAAAACCGATACCGCGGTGAACAGGTCGAAAATCAAAACACGTCAGTTTGAATAGACATGGCATGCTTTTTCGACCGGTCGAAATATAACACATGTGTTGTTTTAGGTTCCAACTTTCGATCGTTTTAAAAATGTTAGTTTTATAGATTATTACAATAAATAAAACATCCAACAGAAGATTTTTCGAAAAAAAATACTGTCTTTTTGTAATACAATATTTCACTACATGATGTGGACACCCAGTAGTTTCTTTCGGTTATATGAAAAGACTTTCACGTACGCGTTCATACTGAGTCTGCCCAACTGGGTCAGACTCCCTTTTATTCAATTCGTTTATTTCTTACAACTAGCTACAACCTAAATTCTATTATTATGCGTGGTCAGGCGAATTGTAGTAAAACACATAACACATGTGTCCGAAAAGATGTCAACCGGAATCGAAAGCATAAATAGGAAACGTTTGCGCATTTGCGCAAGCATGTGTTTGTCATTAAATTCACGCTAGCGAAGCTAGCGAAGAAGTGCAAAAGTAAACAAAGGAAGTTAATGGTCAGCGCGTCATATTATGCAATAAATAACCATCGGAACCTTGGCCTGAATTTACGACATGGTTCGCATGTTTATTTTGGTTGCACAGCGTGACGCACTTGCTAGAATTTTGTTGCCATAAGGGCATGTGTATCGGGTTGTAGGTGGTCCAGTGATCCTGTTACACCTTCCCTCTTTTTGAGAATGATGTAATCTAATGGAATCATTCGTGTTCAGTAAATTTCGCCTAGAATTCGTCTGACCTTACAATTATTCTGGTTTTTGTATGTATAAACATGTTTGTTTAATATTTGGAATATGTACATTTTTTTTTTTGTATTCGAGTTAATTAACTAACTAATTACTAACTTGGTAAACTGTTGTAGTATACAATACAACATAGGTATTTGAATAGGTAATATTATAAACTCGTGATCGTCTGGGAATTTAATTTAGTTATGCATTCCCTTCCCCCTAATGGAGATGGGTTGCTCATTAGTTGCATTTTATTATGCGATTTTTATGTATAGTCTGTTTGTTTTTAGTTTTAATGTCTACAATTGTGACATTGGGATGCTCAATTGATATTATTTGGAATGGTCCAAGGTATATTTTATCTAGTTTTCTTCTGTTCTCATTCGTTAACAGGACGGAATCTCCTATTTTTATTTGTATTGGTTTGGCAAGTTCACTTTGTTTATCTGTACGCTTCTTTTTTATTTTATCAATTAACTCTTTAGTAGTCTTTGCTGTAACTTTTAGTTTGAACTGTAGCTCTTTGTGGTAGTCTTCGAGATTGTATATTGGTTCTATATGTGTAGGATTTTGGATATTGAAGGGTAGTATGGCGTTTCTGCCAAAAACGAGTTCGAAAGGTGTGTAGGAAAAGTCTGTGTGAGGAGTCGTGTTGTAACAGAATGTGTAGTAAGGCAGCCAGTCATCCCAATCACTTTGTGTAGGGTTGACAAATTGTCTTACGTATTCATTCAGACAACGGTGATTCCTTTCTAGTCCTCCTATGGATTGGGGGTGATAGGGTGTCGAAAAATTTTGTTTTATCTGTAATAGTCTAGATATGTTCTCGAATAATTCATTCTTGTATTCGGTTCCTTGATCTGTTTGGATAACAGAAGGAGTGCCGTAAACAAGGATGCAGTTTTCGACGAAAGCTCTTGCTATTGTAGATGCTTGTTTGTCGGAGGTTGGTTTTATTATTACATATTTGGAAAGGTTACATTGGATAGTTAGGGCGTATCTGTTTCCGGAATTTGATTTATTGAAGGGGCCAATCGTGTCCATGGATATATGGTCGAAGGGTTTTTGAGGGGTTTTGGTTTGTATATAATTTTCGTTAGATGTCGTTAAGTATTTGTTCTGTTTGCACTGTATGCAATTTCTGACGTAATCATAAATTTCTTGTTTCATTTTTGTCCACGAATAGAGTCTACTGAGTTTTTTGTATAGTCGGCTGGCACCAACGTGTCCGCCTATTGGTGTGTTGTGAAAATTTTTTAGGATACTTAGTTTTTCTTCACTGCTTTCTATCACACGCTTGGGTGTGTAGAGCACTATTTGCAAGTCTTTTAGTGAGTCGTTACAAGTCTTCTTGAAGAGTTGAACGCTGCATAATTGGAATATTGCGCTCGATAACGCTAGAGCTATCACGCTTATTCTCAGTTTCTTGGTCATATTTTCAATTTTTTGTAATAAGTTTCCTAGGGATTTTTCGTCATTGCTTGCAATTTCAGTGTATGTCGACATTTTTTCTCTATATCCTGTTTTGTTTGTTATTGCGCATTTTATTATTTCAGTTTCATTTTCACAAGTGATTTCATTACTTTCAAATGCGCGTCCGCATTGAAGTTTGGGTAGACTCTCCCATTCTCTAGGTTCGACTGCCTCGTACATTTTAAGTTGATCAGACTCGGTGTTGTCGAGTGCAGTGAAATTCGCTTTTTCGGGGTTATTTTCAATTCTTTGTGTTTTCCTAGTCATGGCTCTAGTTTGCATGGCCATCACTGTTTTCAGTGTTTCAGAGTCAATTTTTATTCTTGATAGGGCATCAGCCGTTACATTTAGTTTTCCTTGTAAGTATTCTACGTCGAAATTAAATTCCTCTAGATCCAGCCTCATTCTAGTGAGTTTTGATGAGGGGTCTTTCATAGAAAATAGGTAAACTAAAGGTCTATGATCTGTCTTCACAGTGAATTTTCTACCATAAAGATAGGGTCTAAAATACGTTATTGCCCAGTGAATTGCAGTCAATTCCTGTTCAATCGTTGATTTATTTGCCTCACCTTTCGTGAAGGCTTTGCTCGCATAGGCTATTGGAAGTTCTATTCCGTCTTGTTCTTGGGTTAATACTGCGCCACATGCCACTTGCGAGGCGTCAGTTATTAGTTTGAATTCTCGTGTAAAATCAGGAAATTGAAGTAACGTTGGTGAAATGAGTTCATTCTTTAATTTATTAAATGCTATTTGACATTCGGGGGTCCAGTCAAATTTTACGTTTTTTCTTAGCAGTTTGTTCAATGGGTGTGCTATTTCTGCGAAATTCGGTATAAACCTTCGATAATAATTACAGAAGGCTACAAAACGCCTGACTTCATCGGGAGTCGAAGGTGTGGGGTAATTTAATATTGCTGAAAATTTTGTTTGGTCGGGCTGTATGCCGACAGCTGAAATATTGTGTCCTAGGTATGTCACGTCGGGTCTAAAAAATAAGCACTTTTGGGGATTTAATTTTAGGTTATACTTTTGTAGTTGTTGAAATACATTTTCTAAATTGTTGAGGTGATGAGTTACAGAACATCCAACAACGATTATGTCGTCAATATAAAGAAATGCACATTGGGGAGGTAGTCCGCTGAGAGCTATGGACATCATTCTCTGGAAACTGTTTGGGGATATATTAAGGCCGAAAGGTAACCTAGTGAATTCGTAGTGGCCGTTAGACGTTGAAAATGCTGTGTATTTTTTTGATTTGTCGTCAAGTTCTATTTGGTGAAAACCTGACATTAAATCTAATGTGGAAAAGTATTTTGCTCTACCTAAATTATCAAGGATTTCGTCTATTCTTGGAAGTGGAAATTTATCTGGTGTAATTTTTTTGTTTAGTTGGCGGAAATCAACCACCAATCGCCATTTCTTATCTTGGTTGTTAGATTTTTTGGGAACCAGTAATATTGGTGAGTTATATGGTGAGATGGAATGTTGAATTATTTTATTATCGAGCATGTGATTAATTTGTTTATTTATTTCTGTTGTTTGGGCTTCAGGTGTTCTGTAATTTTTTATATATACTGGAGTTTTGTCTTCTAAACATATTTTTTGCTTGTAGAAATTGTTTGTTGTTAATGTATCTTTTTCCAAAGCGAAAATGTCGTTATAAGTTGTACAAAGTTTGATAAGTTTAGTTTTCGCATTGTCTGGTGTGTTTTCCAGTTTTAATTCTTTGAGTAGTTGGGTAATTCTATTCGGAGAATCCTGATTTATTGTTGTGTTAAGTTGATTAATGGAGTATTCGCTTAAAGGTATTGCTAGTGGTTTGAAATCTGTTGGTATTGTTGTTTCACTTGTATTAGTGTTTATGAGATTAATATATGATGAATTTTTAGAGATTATTGAGTTTGCGCAGAATAGGCCTGGTTTAATTTCTTGTGCTATTATGACGGTATCCTCTTCTATGTTCGGTAAGAAAAATTGTTTTATTAACTGACATCTTGGTGGGATAACGTAATTATTATCCCAGTTATCTTGAATTGGTATCTCTATCTGCGTATTATCATAAAAGAATGTCATTAGCCATGTTTTCAGACATAGGTTACATTCAAATTTGGTTAGAAAGTCTCTACCTAAGATGCCATCAGCTTTTATTGGAAATTTATTGCTGACGATTTGGAATTGATGTGGAATTTCTATGTCATTGAATATAATGTTTGTGCATGTGCTTGCAATTGTTTCTATTTTTCCTTCTGTAACTCCGTTAATAATGCATTTATTGTTGGTGTCTATTATTTGCTTTCCGTTAATTGGGTCTTCTTTGATTATAGAGATGTCCGCACCTGTGTCGATTATTAATGTGCATGGTCTTTTAGTCATTTGCATTTTTAGGGTGACGAACATTGAACAAGTTACGTCACATTTGTAAATGTTTAACATCGGTTTCCTAACTGTTGGTTTCCCTCCAATGACATAACCGGCTCGGACTGGAGGTCGTCCGTCTGAATTTCTTCGTTTCCCGTCAATCGGATGTATTGTACCGGACGGTTAAAATTAGCATTGTGTTGGTTGTTGTGATATCGCTGCGTGTTATTATTTGTAAATTGACCTCGAACTTGGTTCTGTCGGCCCTGGTTGTTATTATTTCTTTGAGGAAAAGTTGAGTTGTTGAAAAATTGTGCGTTTCTGCGTTGTTGATTATTAAAGCTGTGTTGGTTTCTACCTCTGTTGGTAGAATTAAATGGATAACGCTGATAATTGCCCCTGTTAGCAGGGTGGTTGAAATTGTTATTGTATCGATTTGTGTTTCTGTTAATTTGCGAATAGGAGAGAATGTTAACGTTCGAACTTGTGGAATTTTCTTCCAGTGCTTTTGTTGTTGCATCTGAAAATGAGTTGAAAGTACCCGCTCTGATGATTAGAGAGGTTTTTTCGTTTTTCAGTCCGTTAGCTAGGCTTTTTATTCCTTCCTTTGTTGCCAATGATTTAGCAACCTGTGTTGGAACTTCAATTCCGATGTACGCATTTTCTAATTTGTTGACCAGTATTTCGAGATCTTGGCAAAAATTTTCTATATTACCATTTTGTCTCAGACCGGTCATTTTTGCTATTATTTGAGCGGGGGGTGTGGATTTAATTGTCGATTTAAGGGTTTGAATGATTTCTTCCAAAGAAGATGGTGTGTCGGGGAAGGCATTTCTAGCTCTTCCTTCGAGTTTTGTTAAAATAACTGTTATGATAGTCGTTTTATTGTCATTTGTTTCTAGTGTTTTTACTAGGTTCAGTGCGTCCAAAAATGATTTTAGTTTGTCGATTGTTCCGTCAAATTGAGGGACTATGGAGGAAGTGAGTTTAATAGTTTCTGGAAGGTTTGCCATTTTTGCTTTTATTTTGTTCAATCCTACTGTAAATAAAACCGCTAGTCCAATCTCTTTTAGGCTACGTCTTTTATACTGTTTATTACTAGTTATAGTTTCTCTAATATTTTGGATAGCTTCTTTAGCTGTTGATATGTAGTGGGTGCAGTCCGATCCCTTAATAGTATTTATATTTAGTTTTAAAATTCGTTTTACTTCGGCATATAATTGCTCTGCTTCTTGTAGTTTAGCCCTCAATGTAGTTTTTCTAAGATTTTTTACTATTTCTTGTTGGATCGTCTTGTTGATTGTTTGTAGTTTTTGGACGTTTTTATGTAACTTAGCTGTAGTTTGATCCATCTGGTTTTATACTAGGTCGGACGCCGCTTGCATTTTACGTGCCGCCTCCACAGCTTGAGCTGTTACCCATGTTTTGTAGGCTTTAAAAAGTTTCATGAGCGTTGTTATGATAATTACGCCTAGAAGAATACAAAGGATTGTTCCTTGGTATTCGTGCATTTGACCATGATTTTCTAAGTGGTTCAATATTTGGACCTGAGGGTCTCCTGTATTTGCTACAGTTTTAGAGCTAAAAAGACCCATGCTGGTCTCAAAACACATTGGGCAACAACTATCTATGTATTTATTTCGTTTTTTTTTTTATAGGCAGACTTATCTCACTTCTTAACTAGGCGAACCTAGCCAGAATTTTCACCTGCCCCCGGGCTTCTGAATGCCAAAGGGGGACTAGGCTCTGCGGAATGCACGTATCTGCATGCTCGTGCTGTTTCAGTCCTGACCGAGAAAATGTCGGACAATCGCGCAGGTGCTAAGGATGACCGACTTTTGGATGCCGGCCAATTCCTTCTCCATATTCAACACCTTTAGCGCTTCCAGAAGTGTCTTCGGGACAATTCCAGTTCCAGAGAGAACGACTGGAACAATTCTTGGGACCTCCCTTAGCCCCCACAGTTCCTTGAGCTCCACGGCCAATGGACGGTACTTGCAGATTTTGCGACCATGGGTCTCCTCCAGATTCTGGTTCAGTGGAATAGCGACATCGATGATGGTGACTTTGCGGTCGCTCTTGTCGTAAACCATTATATCTGGCCGGTTGTGGTGGATCGAGAGGTCGGTCAGAACAGTGCGATCCCAGTACAGCTTGAAACGGTCATTTTCCAGGACAGGTGCAGGCAGGTACCGGTAGTTTGGTACGTTGTCTTCCAGTAGAGCACATTGGAGCGCCAGTTGTCGATGAACAATACGGGCCACGTTGTTGTGGCGCTCGGTGTAGGCTGCGTTGGCCAAAACGGGACAGCCTCCCATAATGTGCTCTATGTTTTCACCTGGTTGATGGCACATCCGGCAAATGTCATCAACGTCTTGATGCCAGACGTACCGCCTGCAGTTTCTCGTCGGCATTATCCTGTCCTGGATGGCTATCATGTCGGCTTCTACTACTGAAGAGAGTTCACCACGCGTTAACCACAGATTAGATGCGGCCTTGTCGGCGTGTGGCCGGTCCAGTTGATGGGGGTGGGCACCATGCACTGCCTTCTGCTTCCAAGCTGCAATCTTCTCCTCCACTGTCTGCAGATTGCAGTTGAGTTGGTACTCCGCTTGCGCCAAGTGCAGAGCGCTGTATCCTCTGTCGGCGGCGCAGACAGCCCGGTATAGCGCGTTTTGGTTGGCGCGTTCTGCGAAGTACTCGCGCAGTTGTCGTACCTGGGCAACACACAGTGCAGATATGTCGACTATTCCAAGTCCCCCTTCTTTGCGTGGCAGTGAAACTCTCTCCAGTGCCGATTGAGGATGGTGCATTCCGGCCTCTTTAAATGCTTTCCTCATCCTCCTCTCAAGGTCCTCTAGGTCAGTTTTGCTCCATTTGACTACACCAAAACTGAAGGTCAGCAGGGGAACCGCGAATGTGTTGATCGCGCGTACCTTGTTCCCCGCGTTGAGGAAAGTCCTCAGGACACAGTTCACTCGACTCAAGAACTTGTCTCGCAGCTCCGTCTTGATGTCGGAGTGGCGAATCCCGGTGAGCTGTCGGAATCCAAGATATTTATAGGATTCGCCACGAACCATGTCTCTTATGAACTCGCCGTCATAGACCTCGTAACCTCCGGATTCGGTAAGCTGCCCTTTCAGCATATGGACACAGCGGCACTTGTCAAGGCCGAACTCCATGCAGATGTCCCTGCTTATGTCTTCGACAACCCGGATAGCTACACCTAGACGCTGACGTGAATCAGCGTAAACCTTGAGATCATCCATGTAGAAGGTATGGGTCACTTCTTCGTGGGCGCCGTCGCCATACCTTATTTTATAGCCATGACCGTTTCTATTGAGCGTCCTACTGAGGGGGTTCAGTGCCAGACAAAACCAAAGCGGGCTGAAAGAGTCGCCTTGGAATATCCCCCTCTTTATCTGCAGCGTTCTAGACTGCAACACATTTTCCCCATCACTGAGGTGCAGAGACGTACTCCACTGCCTCATCGCATGCTGCAGGAACCTAACGACGACGGGATCAATTTTGTAGAGCTCCAATACCCGGACGAGAAACGAGTGAGGTATGGAGTCATAAGCCTTCCTGTAATCGATGTAGGCCATACTTAGGTTCCGCTGGTTATATACCGCCTGGCCGACTATGGCTGCGTCGATGATGGCCTGGTCTTTGCAGCCATGCGTATTTTTCCTGCATCCTTTCTGCTCTTCTGCGATGATGTGATGCTGTTCGCAGTGAGCAGAAACTTTGGCGGTAATTATGCTGCTCAGTATTTTGTACAGACTCGATAGGCACGTTATCGGTCTGTACTTTGATGGGTTCAATGTGTTGCTGTCTTTCGGGAGGAGGTAGGTGACGCCACGGGTGGCGAATTCAGGAAGGTTGTGTGGGTCACGTAGCACCTTGTTGAAGCACTCAGCTATCTTTGGATGTGCGACGGTCAGCTTCTTGTGCCAAAAGTTCTGGACACCATCGGGGCCCGGTGCTGCCCAGTTCCTCAGGTACCGCGAGGCTTCGCGGACATCGTTCTCTCCGACGATGATAGCTGGCATCTCTCCAATTTCACCACAACTCTCCTCCTCCCGTCTTAACCACATTTGCCCGTCGCGATGTTCTACTGGGGTCTCCCAAATACCAGCCCAGAAGTTCGTCACATCGCTAATATCTGGCAAACCTTCGCGGTAGTCGGGCTTCTCGTCGCTAATGTGGTCGTAGAACGCTTTCTCGTTATCTCTGAACATCCGATTTTGTTCCTGGCGCTTTGCAGAGTCAGAGTAACGTTTCAGCCGTTTAGTTAGGACGCTCAATTGCTGTACCAGTGTGTCGAGTTTTTCCGTCAGCTGGTGAGCTCCCAGCTGGCGAAGTTCAGTAGGCCGCACGATCACAGCAACTTGGCGACATAATTTCACCGATCTGCTGCCTCTTTTGTACGCCATCAGTCTTCCAATTGCGGCGCGCTTGTTTAGGATCCGTTGCTCCAATCTCCTTCGCCATGGAGGCTCACGCCTTTCACGGAGATGTTGGAGCAGTCCGCCTCTTGGCCTAATACGGTATCCTAAACTTTTGGCGGTCGCCACAGCAGCACAGTAAACTTTCAGTTGCAGCTCCTCCATGTTCTCAGCATCAACCAAGTGCAGCGGAAGAACGTGCTCGTTCATGAGCTTTACTGCACTTGTCAGCCTGCGGGAATGCTGCAACTTCGGGATCCTGGAGCGCGACAAAGGGTCCGTGTCGCGGAACTGTGAGATCGCCTCGTCGTAATGGAAGACCAGATCGCGTAGTAGTTGTTGATCTGGCTGTGGATCTTCCGGCTCAGAGGGTTGTTGTACTGTGGCCTCCACTGGTGCTGATTCGCGTGCCCCACTCGCGAATGAATTGCTCAGCCGTACTGAACTTCGTCTCGACACATCGCTTGCTCTGCTTGTTCTGGAGCTTAGTTCTCTCTGCACCTGCTGCTTGATCTCGTCGACTTGCGTTTGGGAGAGCATATTGTTGCGTACAATCGCTCTACGCCTCGCGTTCATCGCGTTTTGGTCAAGCCTCCCGACGAACTCTGGATACGCTTCCTCGAACATTGCGAGTATTCGAGGGCGACCGCTCATGTCCGTCTCCAAAGCAGTGCAGATGTAATAGGCGCGGATCACGAATTCATTCATTTCGTGTGTCCACATGATCCGTCGCCTAGTAGTACCCACAAGTGTGGACGACTGTCGTCTGACAGTCGCAACACGCCTCGTAGGCGCAGCGTTTCGTTGGTGATGTCGATGGCTGCTGTTTCCGTGTGGCGGTAGCTCTTCGGGTTGAACCCGGCTGGTGGCCCGCTCTTGCACATCGCCCTCCAGCCGCTGGCCGCTCGCTCTTACGCCCGTTCCAGGACCAGCTCCAGTTCGGGGACCCTCCTCGGGTGATCGCATTCGTAGTATTCGTCTTGACCTTAGCTCCATTGTCTGGGTGTATCTCCTTTGCCCGGGAGACAGCGGGTTGGCAAGGCCTCCATGACCCGGGAGGCCTTCCCCGGGAGAGATATAGCGCTCTGACTCGCTCGCACCCCCTCACTTAGCCACTTTCGACACCCGTTCTCGGAGCCAAGACCAGGTGTGTGTTTCCAGTTCACGCCCGATCTAAAAATGTCGTCATATGATCTTCGTGGAGGCGTGAGATAGGAACATTTGAGACCAACAGGTAGGCTCCTACCCTAGTGTTGATCCCCATTTGAGAACCATTTTTTTTTTTTGGCAGACTTATCTCACTTCTTAACTAGGCGAACCTAGCCAGAATTTTCACCTGCCCCCGGGCTTCTGAATGCCAAAGGGGGACTAGGCTCTGCGGAATGCACGTATCTGCATGCTCGTGCTGTTTTAGTCCTGACCGAGGAATTGTCGGACAATCGCGCAGGTGCTAAGGATGACCGACTTTTGGATGCCGGCCAATTCCTTCTCGATGTTCAACACCTTTAGCGCTTCCAGAAGTGTCTTCGGGATAATTCCAGTTCCAGAGAGAACGACTGGAACAATTCTTGGGACCTCCCTTAGCCCCCACATTTCCTTGAGCTCCACGGCCAATGGTCGGTACTTGCAGATTTTGCGACCGTGGGTCTCCTCCAGATTCTGGTTCAGTGGAATAGCGACATCGATGATGGTGACTTTGCGGTCGCTCTTGTCGTAAACCATTATATCTGGGCGGTTGTGGTGGATCGAGAGGTCGGTCAGAACAGTGCGATCCCAGTACAGCTTGAAACGGTCATTTTCCAGGACAGGTGCAGGCAGGTACCGGTAGTTTGGTACGTTGTCTTCCAGTAGAGCACATTGGAGCGCCAGTTGTCGATGAACAATACGGGCCACGTTGTTGTGGCGCTCGGTGTAGGCTGCATTGGCCAAAACGGGACAGCCTCCCATAATGTGTTCTATGTTTTCACCTGGTTGATGGCACATCCGGCAAATGTCATCAACGTCTTGATGCCAGACGTACCGCCTGCAGTTTCTCGTCGGCATTATCCTGTCCTGGATGGCTATCATGTCGGCTTCTACTACTGAAGAGAGTTCACCACGCGTTAGCCACAGATTAGATGCGGCCTTGTCGACGTGTGGCCGGTCCAGTTGATGGGGGTGGGCACCATGCACTGCCTTCTGCTTCCAAGCTGCAATCTTCTCCTCCACTGTCTGCAGATTGCAATTTAGTTGGTACTCCGCTTGCGCCAAGTGCAGAGCGCTGTATCCTCTGTCAGCGGCGCAGACAGCCCGGTATAGCGCGTTTTGGTTGGCGCGTTCTGCGAAGTATTCGCGCAGTTGTCGTACCTGGGCAACACACAGTGCAGAAATATCGACGATTCCAAGTCCCCCTTCTTTGCGTGGTAGTGAAACTCTCTCCAGTGCCGATTGAGGATGGTGCATTCCGGCCTCTTTGAATGCTTTCCTCATCCTCCTCTCAAGGTCCTCTAGGTCAGTTTTGCTCCATTTGACTACACCAAAACTGAAGGTCAGCAGGGGAACCGCGAATGTGTTGATCGCGCGTACCTTGTTCCCCGCGTTGAGGAAAGTCCTCAGGACACAGTTCACTCGACTCAAGAACTTGTCTCGCAGCTCCGTCTTGATGTCGGAGTGGCGAATCCCGGTGAGCTGTCGGAATCCAAGATATTTATAGGATTCGCCACGAACCATGTCTCTTATAAACTCGCCGTCATAGACCTCGTAGCCTCCGGATTCGGTAAGTTGTCCTTTCAGCAGGTGGACACAGCGACACTTGTCGAGGCCGAACTCCATACAGATGTCCCTGCTTATGTCTTCGACAACCCGGATAGCTACACCTAGACGCTGACGTGAATCAGCGTAGACCTTGAGATCGTCCATGTAAAAGGTATGGGTCACTTCTTCGTGGGCGCCGTCGCCATACCTTATTTTATAGCCATGACCGTTTCTATTGAGCGTCCTACTGAGGGGGTTCAGTGCCAGACAAAACCAAAGCGGGCTGAAAGAGTCGCCTTGGAATATCCCCCTCTTTATCTGCAGCGTTCTAGACTGCAACACATTTTCCCCATCACTAAGGTGCAGAGACGTGCTCCACTGCCTCATCGCATGCTGCAGGAACCTAACGACGACGGGATCAATTTTGTAGAGCTCCAATACCCGGACGAGAAACGAGTGAGGTATGGAGTCATAAGCCTTCCTGTAATCGATGTAGGCCATACTTAGGTTCCGCTGGTTATATACCGCCTGGCCGACTATGGCTGCGTCGATGATGGCCTGGTCTTTGCAGCCATGCGTATTTTTCCTGCATCCTTTCTGCTCTTCTGCGATGATGTGATGCTGTTCGCAGTGAGCAGAAACTTTGGCGGTAATTATGCTGCTCAGTATTTTGTACAGACTCGATAGGCACGTTATCGGTCTGTACTTTGATGGGTTCAATGTGTTGCTGTCTTTCGGGAGGAGGAAGGTGACGCCACGGGTGGCGAATTCAGGAAGGTTGTGTGGGTCACGTAGCACCTTGTTGAAGCACTCAGCTATCTTTGGATGTGCGACGGTCAGCTTCTTGTGCCAAAAGTTCTGGACACCATCGGGGCCCGGTGCTGCCCAGTTCCTCAGGTACCGCGAGGCTTCGCGGACATCGTTCTCTTCGACGATGATAGCTGGCATCTCTCCAATTTCACCACAACTCTCCTCCTCCCGTCTTAACCACATTTGCCCGTCGCGATGTTCTACTGGGGTCTCCCAAATACCAGCCCAGAAGTTCGTCACATCGCTAATATCTGGCAAACCTTCGCGGTAGTCGGGCTTCTCGTCGCTAATGTGGTCGTAGAACGCTTTTTCGTTATCTCTGAACATCCGATTTTGTTCCTGGCGCTTTGCAGAGTCAGAGTAACGTTTCAGCCGTTTAGTTAGGACGCTCAATTGCTGTACCAGTGTGTCGAGTTTTTCCGTCAGCTGGTGAGCTCCCAGCTGGCGAAGTTCAGTAGGCCGCACGATCACAGCAACTTGGCGACATAATTTCGCCGATCTGCTGCCTCTTTTGTACGCCATCAGTCTTCCAATTGCGGCGCGCTTGTTTAGGATCCGTTGCTCCAATCTCCTTCGCCATGGAGGCTCACGCCTTTCACGGAGATGTTGGAGCAGTCCGCCTCTTGGCCTAATACGGTATCCTAAACTTTTGGCGGTCGCCACAGCAGCACAGTAAACTTTCAGTTGCAGCTCCTCCATGTTCTCAGCATCAACCAAGTGCAGCGGAAGAACGTGCTCGTTCATGAGCTTTACTGCACTTGTCAGCCTGCGGGAATGCTGCAACTTCGGGATCCTGGGGCGCGACAATGGGTCTGTGTCGCGGAACTGTGAGATCGCCTCGTCGTAGTGGAAGACCAGATCGCGTAGTAGTTGTTGATCTGGCTGTGGGTCTTCCGGCTCAGGGGGTTGTAGTACTGTGGCCTCCACTGGTGCTGATTCGCGTGCCCCACTCGCGAATGAATTGCTCAGCCGTACTGAACTTCGTCTCGACACATCGCTTGCTCTGTTGTTCCTGGAGCTTATTTCTCTCTGCACCTGCTGCTTGATCTCGTCGATTTGCGTTTGGGAGAGCATGTTGTTGCGTACTATCGCTCTACGCCTCGCGTTCATCGCGTTCTGATCAAGCCTCCCGACGAACTCTGGATACGCTTCCTCGAACATTGTTAGTATTCGAGGGCGACCGCTCATGTCCGTCTCCAAAGCAGTGCAGATGTAATAGGCGCGGATCACGAATTCGTTCATTTCGTGTGTCCACATGATCCGGCGCCTAGTTGTACCCACAAGTGTGGACGACTGTCGTCTGGCAGTCGCAACACGTCTCGTAGGCGCAGCGTTTCTTGGGTGATGTCGATGGCTGCTGTTTCCGTGTGGCGGTAGCTCTTCGGGTTGAACCCGGCTGGTGGCCCGCTCTTGCACATCGCCCTCCAGCCGCTGGCCGCTCGCTCTTACGCCCGTTCCAGGACCAGCTCCAGTTCGGGGACCCTCCTCGGGCGATCGCATTCTAAGTATTCTTCGTGAACGTAGCTCCATTTTCTGGGTGTATCTCCTTTGCCCGGGAGACAGCGGGTATGCAAGGCCTCCATGACCCGGGAGGCCTTCCCCGGGAGAGATATAGCGCTCTGACTCGCTCGCACCCCCTCACTTAGCCACTTTCGACACCCGTTCTCGGAGCCAAGACCAGGTGTGTGTTTCCAGTTCACGCCCGATCTAAAAATGTCGTCATATGATCTTCGTGGAGGCGTGAGATAGGAACATTTGAGACCAACGGGCAGGCTCCTACCCTAGTGTTGATCCCCATTTGAGAACCTCAACGTACGCGATTCATGCGTACAAAAGCAACACGAAAATAGAACTGAAATTTATTTGCCGTTCAATTAACACACCAAGTGTTTGAAGTGTTTTTTTCGCTCGTGATAATAAAAACAATTTAAATATTGGAAATAGGTGTCATAAAAAAAATAGTTATCATTTTTTTTTTTTTTTTTTTTTTTTTTTTTTTTTTTTTTTTTATTAAGAACTGCTTATATATATAATGATTTCAGGAGCTCACCCGCCTTGCTTTTCCATCCGGCACCTCTGCATGTGATGGCTGCTTCCTGTCTGACTTAGTTGATTTCCTTCTATGTTGACGAGGGGGTAACACTTAGCGATGCTGTGGTGAAGTAACGCTACTGCTGCAGGTGGTACCAGTACGATTGCAAGTACCAACGGAATCACTGTATTGCGGGAACGCCTCTTTAAATGGGAATGCCTTGCTGACCGTTGAGGCTACCCAGTGGTGTGTTTTAGCGTCATGCCCTCGCGCACCTGTTTTGCTGCTTTCAATATCGATTCGCTGATTCTGTCATGCGTCTCATTTATCAGCACTCACAAATCACAAATCACTCTCTTTGTTTTTTCACCAGCACCAGCTAAAATAATTTTTTTTTTGTCTTTTTGTCTCGCGCTGGGCCCCGACGGCTCGGTGGTTCTGATGTAAGGATAGGTTTGTTCAGTTAATGACTCTTTAAGGATTAGAGCACTTGCAGTTCAACGTAAACATCGATCGTGAATCAAACTTCTCAGCAGACAACGATGGCACAAACAAATGAGCTTCTCCAACCGACTCCGTGCAGGAATCATTTTCCTTCAACATGCTTTCCACTTTGCTGTATATGCTCGACAGCATGTCTTTATTGTTCAATCAATCCGGAACAAGCGATTCATTGTCGGAATTTTCTTCTTCTTTCACTACAATCTTTGACCAACGTCTATCACTCACTTTATTCTTTCGAGAGAAATAAATTTGTAGATCACTGTTTGCACCTTAATTTGCTTAATTGGTTTCTGTTCAGTCGCACAACAACACTTTCCGGCTCACCCTTAGTACCGCACAGATCACACTAGTCCCGGTCTCGGTCGCCATGTCGCAGGTCGCAGGATCGCCATGTGGACACCCAGTAGTTTCTTTCGGTTATATGAAAAGACTTTCACGTACGCGTTCATACTGAGTCTGCCCAACTGGGTCAGACTCCCTTTTATTCAATTCGTTTATTTCTTACAACTAGCTACAACCTAAATTCTATTATTATGCGTGGTCAGGCGAATTGTAGTAAAACACATAACACATGTGTCCGAAAAGATGTCAACCGGAATCGAAAGCATAAATAGGAAACGTTTGCGCATTTGCGCAAGCATGTGTTTGTCATTAAATTCACGCTAGCGAAGCTAGCGAAGAAGTGCAAAAGTAAACAAAGGAAGTTAATGGTCAGCGCGTCATATTATGCAATAAATAACCATCGGAACCTTGGCCTGAATTTACGACATGGTTCGCATGTTTATTTTGGTTGCACAGCGTGACGCACTTGCTAGAATTTTGTTGCCATAAGGGCATGTGTATCGGGTTGTAGGTGGTCCAGTGATCCTGTTACAATGATGTTATTATCGATATGGCCAAAATTCGTGTGTCTGAGTCTTTTTTTACTGCAATAAAAATGCAACACCTGCATACAGCAATAAATTTAAAAAAACAAGGTAACTAAACATTATCTTTTTAAATCAAAGAATTTCAATTTCTAGTCGAAGTGGAAAAATGTGGAATCATATTCCCGCAATCAAAACTTTTCTCAATAATCATTTATGGTGTTTATTTAATTAATGTTTCAGTAATGGTGCGAAAACTAGCACAGGGTCGAAAATTGGATCTCTTACCCTATCACGATATGCAGTATTATATACGCATATTCTATTCATTTTACATAGTATTGTCGAGTTAAATCGCATATCAGTGTGAAAAGCATCGTATATCCTCATAAACGGCGTTGTATGCGTATAAAATATATCATATAGGTATATCGCCTCCACTTGTGCGTGTATATGCCAGTTATATGCATCATATATCATCCAAATGTGTCTTCGATGTATGTATATCGCCTCCAATTATGGCTGCTCAAACGATTTAATGTTTGCTGGGTCATACTGTGGGAATTCGTTCTACAGTAAATCATATTAGATCGTAACTGAGGCCATATTACATCGTATTAGGAATTTGTCGTATCAAGATCCGTTATGTCATATGTACAGCGCCGACGTCTGGTGGTGATATGGTGATTTAGGGAAGCAAATTAATCTCAGCAAACCGCATGCAGTCTTATCATGCGCGTTATCGTATGCCCCTCTAACGCAGGCTGCCAGACTGTGCTCCACCTTGCTTCCAACATCCGTGACCACATTGGATGCACCCATCATGCTCTCGTTCGTATCACAGTTCATTTGCACCAGGTTCAGATTTTCTGCTTCTCAAATTAATCGATTACATTTTGTATGTTGAAATATTATTTGATGGAAAAAGATGAACAAAACATAACCTTTTTTGTCATTATTACAACATACATAACAATACAAAAGCAATCCGATATTGATAAATTGGACGTTGGTCCGAAGTCCCGAAAACTGGATCAATCTTGAGCCGATATTCTACTATAAATGTTGACATTTGTATTTACCATTCACTCACGTAGAATGTACGAATAGTTTGTACGGTAGAAAACGACAATCGAATTGATACTAGTGAGAATAAAATTTGTTATATGAATACATACTAATTATTTCTCTCAGTGTATTTATGGTTATAGATCTGTGATGCATTGGAGTATCCCTCACCAATGTTGTTGTTTATGTTATATTTGACGTTTAACTGATTTTTAACTGGGCTATATCCCAGTTAGCGAGCGCCCAGTTAGAGAGCAGCCCAGTTAGTGAACAAGTGCTGTATCGATCATCTGAATCGGTTAAGTAGTTCAAAAGATATGAGCGCGCAGTTTCGTTATTTAATAGCCATACCTCGTAATATTCTGTGATAAGGAATAAAACGTCAGGAGTTTGGCTCCTTTAAACTTATGTAACTGAGCCTGTAAAAATAAACGATTTAAAAAAAAAAAAAAAAAAAAAGGAATAAAACTATATCGGTTTGGCATGGAATTGCTGTACAAGTTTAGCCATTTTTTTAACCGATCGACCATAGTTTGGAATAAATTAGAAGGACACTTATCGCAAAATGTACCAGCGTGAAAAAATGCTATGCGTACCCTCGGGATGAACGATTCATAATTTTCAGGGTTTTTTTTTTGTCTTTATTTAAGAGAATTTCAGCCGTAGACTGGTTCGTCTCTGAGGATTTTCAGGTGTTAATACAAAAATGAGCAATAATATGGAACCCACGCCAATAGATAATCTCGCTTACGCAAACGAATTTCATTTGTGTATCAACGTCACTTGAAACGGATCGTGAATGGCAATTCACTTCAAAAGCAACACGAAAATAGAACTGAAATTTATTTGCCGTTCAATTAACACACCAAGTGTTTGAAGTGTTTTTTTCGCTCGTGATAATAAAAACAATTTAAATATTGGAAATAGGTGTCATAAAAAAAATAGTTATCATTAGTGAGTGACGCAATCATAACACAAAAAAGACTCAGCTGTAATTGGACGTTCTAAGACTAAGTACGCATTTGGCTGATGGTGTAATCCTAGAGATTTTTATTAGATTTCCTAACTAGTAGTTTGTGCATTAGGATTACTGAAGATTCCCTTGTGCTAGTGGTTCCATATGAAAAATGAGGTTCATGGAAAAAAGATCATCGAACTAGTATCAGCATCGGCCTATTTCCAGGCTATTGTAGGACAAAAATGAGCTTAAAGGTTAATCAACCAGAGAAAAGGTGACGAAAAGACACCTTCATGTGACCGTTCTCTTTGCTGTATTGAAATAACAATCCATTCATGTTATATCTCTCTGGCAATACTCAGAAATCCATCAGACCCTCCGTAAATTCCAGGCAACACGTTGTAATCGATCCGTATATCCCCGTTTCCAGGAAGGAAACCTTCGAAATTTCCCCAAACATGTGCACATAATACTAGTATTTCTAAGAAAAACGGTTACTGCAATCGCTGTTGAAGGAATTTTTTTCTTTTTTTTTCATAAATACTATGGCAGAAACGATGTGCGTTCCAAATTCTAACGCGCGCTCTCGCAGTCTAAATTGAATGGCAATTATCACCTTCTTTTTCAGAAAATCTGTACAATTCAATTTTCACCCAATGTGATGTGTTTCGCCACCCATATTTCCCACCAAGTGTCACAACTTTGAGAAGTGCTAACAACTATTTGCTTTCAGTGTGGGGGCTCACGGGTTTTCATGTCCTTCAGAACAGAAAAAGACGAACAAATGTCAACAAACGATACGACTTGTTTACTTGTACGGTTGCCCTCAATTACATCTTGAATTGAATGTCTGTAGACAGGAAGATGGGTTCTCCTTCTTGAGGCAATTCAGCTTGATTCGCCATCTGCATTGCATTTGTCCGTATTGTTTCCGGGAAAACAATCCGATGAAAGGATAAATTATTGGATGACAAAGTGAAACTCGAATCGTCCATTTGTCTTCTAGCCTTGATATGAATTGAAAATAGCAGCAATTCTAATGCACATCACGCTGCAATGAACAAAAAACAATCACCATTAATCATCGTTCCCATTTTTGCTTTCAGGGCTTTCGTGCGAATTTTGTGCGTCTGCTGTCCCCGGAAAATCCGCCGAAAATATCAGCCCACGATGCGTTCGAAGGCTTCACAGGTAAGTCCTGCGCCATTTATATCAACTACTCTGACAAACACTCCCCCAGTAAAATAACAGTTTTCAACACGTTCCTTTCGAACCGTTTTTCGGTGTTTTACACGCCTCACCAAACACAAACATCCTCAGCACTTTTACCCTCTGGTTCTTCACCCCCGATGCCCCAATAATAGCTAGAAACGCAACCTCTAGGAATCAGCACTCAAAAGACACTCAGCTGTCCTCCACCATCAGCTCTCGCAACTGTCGACGGTATATCAATATGGAAATGCCAGAGAAGTGTTTGCAGAATTGTTCGGAGTGTTTACACTCACTTTCCAGATTTTCTCGAGAACATTTCCTTATCGTGCGCCCGTGACCTTTTCCAATGCACAGCATCAACGAAAAAAAAGTAGCATCCCCGGTCTCCTCGCTCTAAGTTTACGAACCTGTGCCAAAGCGGGTTTCCCTGTCGGAATGCTTACTGAGAGTTACTGACAGGAGCATAGCAGATATACACAGCTTCCCTGGCTGACTGCTGTCGCCAGCATCAGCCAAATATGCACGCGAAAGTGTGTTTACTGTAGTGTTTAGAATTGTAGATTAACTTCCATCCCGCTTCCATACTCGCATGTGCTTTCAGAAAACGGACGTTTTTGCGGGTGAGGGGACTTAAGACATCAGCAGACATGCTGACAGGACAATTTAAAGTGCTGATGCAAAAACATGTGCGCGTTACATGAAGTTCACTCGGTTCACTGAGAACGTTATTGCAACTACAAATTGATTGCTGATGTCAGGGAGTACTGAATCATAATGGATACCAAGTTGAATCACATCTGACACATATGACATATGACAATCCTAACCGATTCTAATTTCTGCAAAAGTAATCAAAGATTGTATTGAAGTCTACAATATATAAAAAATAAAACACCACTGATGTCAATCTGTCATTTTCCTGTTTTTCAATTGAAAAATTTATGTTATCTTTGGAATATTTTTTCATTCGAATTTTCCTGAAATTTTTCTTCACTCACTCACTAAGAGTAACATAAAATAGAGGATATACAGAAATGTTTTGGGTTATTCCGAATGTTACTTCACGACGTGACAATCAACTCACGCATGCGTCTCGGTATTGTGAGAATCGATGTAAGTGAAAAATGCCTCGTGCGACTTTGTTCATTTGTCGTTGTACTTCCGAGTCGCCCGACTATTGGAATTGGGAGAGAATTGTCATGTAAATTCGATAGGGAAAATCTCACTTTTACCGACGTTACTCTAGGGATAACCCCCTTGAAACACAAAATACGTTTAACGAAAGTGGGGTTAAAACAGACTTGTTATGGTTATGTTTTCAATACTTAAATGCTGTATTGTACATAAACTGCTTTTAAAAAATTGAGTTAATCAGTCAAATGCTCCACAAAAAAAGGGTTTCCGATGTACTTCACTGGAATAAGCAGACTGGGAAGTAGATCATAGTGTGTTGTGCAGGTGAAATGGTCATACAATGGACAAAATGGAAATCGAAAGAATTTATCGAAACTGAATTCGTAATGGTTTACGGAAAAAAAATGTTGAGGAGTAGATATGACACTAATTAATTTTCCACTTCCAAAATGTTTTTGAAATCCACTAATTCAGATGTTCCACTCCTGTATACTGTACCAAATTTTCTCATATTTCAAATGGAAACAACAGAATCGTCTTACGTAGCGTACTTTTTGATGTAGAGTCAGCTTGAGGCAACAGAGTCTGAAACAAAACAAAGTTTTATAGCTTTGTCATTGTAGAAATTCGAACATATGCGTAGTAGATTTTTTTTCGAGTGAGAAAGGTGTTTTCTGACTTTAAGAGGATGAATCAAAAATTAATTTTATTTTTTATATTCAATAAACGAAAAATATATGCATTAAAATGGAATAAAAAAAATTTTTTTGGCTCGATTATATACAGGATTCGATTATATACAGTGAAGAGGTATCCGAGAATGTATATAATCGAGTCCGCACTGTATTGCAACATTAGATTAATATGACCGAGCGAAACAAGAAACACATTACAAACAAGCACGCATTAAAGCTTTTCGCATACTTTGTCACATACACGGTCCAGACCAAGATAGATAGACTCCCTTTTTACTCTTAGAAAACACTTTCCAACTCCATTTTATAATGAGGTGTAATATTATCACGCATTTATACAACAGCACTAGTATTGGGCTGTTTCAAAAGTTTATGATTTGCTCAGCATCTACTATCCTACACGCGAATGATATGTCCACCCATACCTATCATCGCTCACGCACCGTGTTACAGTCGAATACGACCCATCCACATGCCTATCTTATGTCTAGCATAAGGCATCTCAAGTGTTGAGAAAGTTCGTGCACCTCGAGGAAGGTTCTTTTGAAACAAATCAATAGAAGCCATCCTATGCGCGATCAGTGTGACTACCCGCACATATCATCGCTCACGCACCACGTTGCAGTCGAATGTGACCCATCCACATGCCTATCTTATGTCTAGCATAAGGCATCTCAAGTGTTGAGAAAGTTCGTGCACCTCGAGGAAGGTTCTTTTGAAACAAATCAATAGAAGCCATCCTATGCGCGATCAGTGTGACTACCCGCACATATCATCGCTCACGCACCACGTTGCAGTCGAATGTGACCCATCCACATGCCTATCTTATGTCTAGCATAAGGCATCTCAAGTGTTGAGAAAGTTCGTGCACCTCGAGGAAGGTTCTTTTGAAACAAATCAATAGAAGCCATCCTATGCGCGATCAGTGTGACTACCCGCACATATCATCGCTCACGCACCGTGTTACAGTCGAATACGACCCATCCACATGCCTATCTTATGTCTAGCATAAGGCATCTCAAGTGTTGAGAAAGTTCGTGCACCTCGAGGAAGGTTCTTTTGAAACAAATCAATAGAAGCCATCCTATGCGCGATCAGTGTGACTACCCGCACATATCATCGCTCACGCACCACGTTGCAGTCGAATGTGACCCATCCACATGCCTTCAGGCATCCGAAAATTTTTTAATAAAAAAAAGAGAAGTCACCACATGCAGCACTAAGCTGCAGTAGGACTTCTCTTCTAACCACAACAACCGTACACGTACCCCATCCACATGCCTATCTCCGACACTCGGCATGGACCTTCAAGTGCCCGAAAATGTTTAAATAAAAAAAAGAGAAGTCACCACATGCAGCACTAAGCTACAGTAGGACTTCTCTTTCAAACACAACAACCGTACACGTACAAGGCCAACCTTCAAGCATGGGTAGTCTGAGAGGATCGAAGTGTACACCTCTCTGCAACTCGCAACTCCCAGCCTGTAAACCTATCGTTTGTAGGAGGTCACAGGTGTCCAGATGCCACGCAACACGGTGGACACGCAAACGCGCACCACCTCTACGTGCTGGGCTCATCCCTTTTCGCTCGCAGCTACTCAGGGAATCCAGTCACACATCATTTGAGGCCTATAAGAACAATCTCATGTATGGAGAAGATGGAACACACAAAGACTTTCATCTTGGGACGTGTGTTCATCAAGCCGTGCGCCGGGGCCTTCGCACGTTTGACTATCTTCAATGTTTTTCCACCACCGAAGGCCGAAAAACACCATTACGCATATGCGCTACCTAAGCAGCGCATATAGTTAAATTGGTAAATATAGGCGGCACTCAAAAATGTGTACATCGCACAATGATTGTACGATGTGCAATATGCGTTCAACTTGTCGGTGTTCATGTGTCCTGCAGTTCACATTCTGACGCGCAATTTGCTGCGGTCTTCATCGATCCACGAGCCGAGTGTAGTCACACATCATTTGAGGCCTATAAGAACAATCTCATGTATGGAGAAGATGGAACACACAAAGACTTTCATCTTGGGACGTGTGTTCATCAAGCCGTGCGCCGGGGCCTTCGCACGTTTGACTATCTTCAATGTTTTTCCACCACTGAAGGCCGAAAAACACCATTACGCATATGCGCTACCTAAGCAGCGCATATAGTTAAATTGGTAAATATAGGCGGCACTCAAAAATGTGTACATCGCACAATGATTGTACGATGTGCAATATGCGTTCAACTTGTCGGTGTTCATGTGTCCTGCAGTTCACATTCTGAAATTGAAACACGGGTTGAAATTTGAAACACACACTTGGAGAGTACGTTCGCATGTAAACATACGATGTACAGGCCACTCCTGGGTTCTTAGAACCCATCGCACTTGCAGAATGAACATCACGCCGGTTTCATCACTTGGGACGTATTTTTGTCATCATTCGTCCAAAGACCGTGTGATCGGCTTAACCTTTAGCTCACTAGTATGGGGACTCGCCAGGGGGCATCTGTACGTTCACATGCGCACATGCGAAGTACGAGACACCGCACCTAGTCCAACAGATGAGATCTATAACGCCGGGTCTAGTAGTTTAGAGCCGCGCACACACTGCAAGGTATGGCCCCTACAATAGGATGAAAGTTCGAAGGCCCCGGCCCTTCATCCAAGTAGTAATACCTTTAGTGCAGTAAGGAATGGGAATCCCATCATCGATCCAAAGACCGAGACGATCAACCCTTTCCTTCCAATCCCATCTCACTAGTATGGGGACTCGCCAGGGGGCATCTGTACGTTCACATGCGCACATGCGAAGTACGAGACACCGCACCTAGTCCAACAGATGAGATCTATAACGCCGGGTCTAGTAGTTTCGAGCCGCGCACACACTGCAAGGTATGGCCCCTACAATAGGATGAAAGTTCGAAGGCCCCGGCCCTTCATCCAAGTAGTAATACCTTTAGTGCAGTAAGGAATGGGAATCCCATCATCGATCCAAAGACCGAGACGATCAACCCTTTCCTTCCAATCCCATCTCACTAGTATGGGGACTCGCCAGGGGGCATCTGTACGTTCACATGCGCACATGCGAAGTACGAGACACCGCACCTAGTCCAACAGATGAGATCTATAACGCCGGGTCTAGTAGTTTAGAGCCGCGCACACACTGCAAGGTATGGCCCCTACAATAGGATGAAAGTTCGAAGGCCCCGGCCCTTCATCCAAGTAGTAATACCTTTAGTGCAGTAAGGAATGGGAATCCCATCATCGATCCAAAGACCGAGACGATCAACCCTTTCCTTCCAA